>NC_057797.1:430073813-430074431 GCF_018294505.1 Triticum aestivum | reverse complement strand
TTCGTCTACGTCCGTTTATCTTCTTCATGGACTCGTTCTTCTTCCTTGCGGGATTTCAGGCAAGATGACCATACCCTCGAAATCACTTCTATCTTTGCTTGCTAGATGCTCGCTCTTTTGCTATGCCTATGCTGCGATACCTACCACTTGCTTATCATGCCTCCCATATTGTTGAACCAAGCCTCTAACCCACCTTGTCCTAGCAAACCGTTGTTTGGCTATGTTACCACTTTGCTCAGCCCCTCTTATAGCGTTGTTAGTTGCAGGTGAAGATTGAAGTTTGTTCCTTGTTGGAACATGGCAATGTTGTTCCTTGTTGGAACATGTTTACTTGTTGGGATATCACAATATATCTTATTTAATTAATGCATCTATATACTTGGTAAAGGGTGGAAGGCTCGGCCTTATGCCTGGTGTTTTGTTCCACTCTTGCCGCCCTAGTTTCCGTCATATCGGTGTTATGTTCCGGATTTTGCGTTCCTTACGCGGTTGGGCTATTATGGGAACCCCTTGACAGTTCGCCTTGAGTAAAACTCCTCCAGCAATGCCCAACATAGGTTTTACCATTTGCCACCTAGCCTATTCTTTTCCCTTGGGAGTCGCGCTCCTAAGGGTCAT
>NC_057797.1:429938877-430073686 GCF_018294505.1 Triticum aestivum | reverse complement strand
CAGTGCTCCTCTAAGTGTTGGTCCAAACTAGAGTCCTGTGCAGCGCCCCCTCGGGGAAACTCAAGGTTTGGTTTTAGTTGTATGGAGCGCTCATCTGAGTGTGCTCTGAGAACGAGATATGTGCAGCTCCTATCGGGATTTGTCGGCACATTCGGGCGGTGTTGCTGGATTTGTTTTAACTTGTCTAAGTGTCTTGTAGAACCGGAATACCGAGTCTGATCGGAATGTCTCGGGAGGAGGTCTATTCCTTCGTTGACCATGAGAGCTTGTCATGGGCTAAGTTGGGACACCCCTGTAGGGATTTGAACTTTTGAAAGTCGTGCCCGCGGTTATGGGCAGATGGGAATTTGTTAACGTCCGGTTGTAGAAAACCTGAAGTTGACCTTAATTAAAATACATCAACCGCGTGTGTAACCGTGATGGTCTCTTTCCGGCGGAGTCTGGGAAGTGAACACGGTGTTGGAGTTATGCTTGACGTAGGTTGTTCTAGGATCACTTCTTGATCATACTTTTATCGACCATGCTTTGCCTTCTCTTCTCGCTCTCATTTGCGTATGTTAGCCACCATATATGCTAGTCGCTTGCTGCAGCTCCACATCATACCTTTACCTTTCCCATAAGCTTAAATAGTCTTGATCGCGAGGGTGCGAGATTGCTGAGTCCCCGTGACTCACAGATACTTCCAAAACTAGCTTGCAGGTGCCGATGAGTCTGTGCAGATGACGCAATCAAGCTCAAGGAGGAGCTCGATGAATATCTTGTCCTTTGTGTTGTTTCGTTCTAGTTGATCAGTAGTGGAGCCCAGTCGGGACGATCGGGGATCTGTGTAGCATTTGGGGTAGTCTTCTTTTATTTTGGTTCCGTAGTCATACCTTGATTGTAACTGGTTGATGTAATGCTTTATTCATGTAATTGTGTGAAGTGGCGATTGTAAGCCAACTATGTATCTTTTTTTCCCTTATGTATTACATGGGTTGTGTGAAGATTACCTCACTTGCGACATTGCTTTCAATGCGGTTATGCCTCTAAGTCGTTCTTCGACACATGGGAGATATAGCCGCATCGAGGGTGTTACATTAACCAACTCAAACAAGTTTTTGCCTCTCTAAAAATTGACTTAGATCCAGATTAGTAAACGAAGCTTGTTTCTTTCGCCGTTTGACTTTCGTTGCTTCGTTCGATTTGATTCTTTTTGCAAACCGGAGTTCTTAAGTTGAACTTTCTGGTTAGATCTCTTATTTGAGTTTTACCCATGCATTAGATGAGTACTTATTGTATGCTTGTTTGTTTGTGATAGAGTACCTGGAGTGCATCGCTTGCTACTTCGAATCGCTAGGTTTCGCGGATCATCAGCAAGGCAAGTAACACTTTGATCATACCTCCTACTACCCAGTTTTTATTGCATTAGATCAATCCTCAAACATTGCATGATTAGGATCTAATTAAATTGTGGGTTGGGAAGTAGATGAGGTAGTACCTATTACCTGTTTTATTATCAAACCCTTGGGAGTTACTTCTACGTTGCTTATATTGCCATGCTATGCTAGTAGACGTGGATTGGGTGAGTGTATCCATGATAGATGTGAGGTTGTTAAATTAATGGTTTATTTAAGGTGGCAACTTAAACACACATCTGGGTGGAGTGAGGCACCTGGGTATTCCAGCGATTGCCTGTTATTCTTTATGGACCGCCACCCAGGCTCAAAGGGATCATGAGATCATTCATACTAGAAACTTCCGTGTGCATCCACAAGCTACTATGGGTTCTAGCATAGTTGATTAATTCATGTGAACTCTTATAGTGGTAGACTAGCAGATGTAGGGGAAAGTAGGTGTAACGGTCTACCAGTTCGTAAGGTGTTAGCACTTCTGAAAGACTATGTCTCTGTCATCCGTTTCTCAAACACCAGGTAGTGCGAGGATCCCAACGGAGGAGATCGAGTCTTGTGGGGAAAAGTGCGCAAACCTCTGTAGAGTGTATAAACTAATCATGGTTAGCCTTGTCCCCGGTTATGGACAACTTGAGTATCTAGTACTTGGATTATCATGTGAATCTCATCATGTTACTCTAATTAATATTGTTGGGTTTTAAAGTTGATGCTTAATTGGGATTGAGAGGGTGTCTACACTCTCAATGTTTAACAACTACCATGATAGTTAAATAAAATTTATTCCTTTGCAGTAGGGAAAAATTGTCTTTACGCAAAACTGTAACCATAGAGCTTTCCACCAACCAAATATGCATGTAGTATAGCCTTATTCTTTCATTACTCTTTATGTGTTACATTGCCAGCATATTCCTTGTGCTGACCCGTTTCGGCTGCAACGTTCATGTTGCAGACTTTTCAGACGACGAGTAAGGTGCCTTTAGGTCGTGGTTCTATACTCAGTGATGCCGTTGGAGTTGATGGACTCGCTTATCTTCCAAGCCTTCCGCTGTTATCGTCATTAGATGGCCTTAAGCCATATTTATTGTAATAAGTTCTCTTTTGAGACATTTGATGTACTAAGTGTGTGATTGCTACTCTGTTATAAATCCATTCAAGTACTGTGTGTGTCAGCATTACTGATCCAGGGATGACACTGAAGCACAGAGATCAGACTGTTTGAGGTCTGGTCGCTACAAGATGGTATCAGAACACACGCTGACTGTAGGACACGACCACTAAGCTAAAGCTCTAGATCACTACTCACTCTTCTCATTTCTGACTTCTCATCTTTTCTACTCTTTTAGGATGGCGGATGCAAGGAACAAGTTCACGCAACCGGATGAAGATACACCCTTTGGACGTCACTTGAAGGAAGTCACTAGATACCTGAACATCGGAGTACCAAGCTTCACCGGAACCTACAACGCCACTTTACCTGAAGAGGAGCGCTGGATGATACAAGTTCAAGTTCCAGGAAGGATGTTCATGCCAGTCACTGAGCCCATAGAGTTTTCTTTTGATGCACCAACCTGGAGTCTAGGAAAGAGCATGGAAGCTCGCATCGCCATGGGACGTATTGGAGAAGTTTACCGCAATGATCTCAAGGATACTATCTACCAGATTTGTGGGCACCGAGATGAGCACTGGGAGATGATCAGCACCAAGAAGGATAGATCAATCGCAGCTTTCATCCAGGAGTTAAACCAGCACATTCAACGTCAGGAGAACCAGATGTGCGCAGACATGATAGATCTGAAGAAGGCGAGGACAAGAATCACGGAACTGGAGGAAGAACTCAAGGCCACACATGAAGATTACATGGAGGAAATCGAAGTATTAGTGGAGAAGAATGACGACCTGATCAAGAAGATCGGAATATTCATGGGAGACCCTACACCAGTAGAAGAAGACGAAGAACCCAAGGAGATTCGCCCGGAAGACTACATCATCATCGACGACACCGACTCGGACCCAGACGATAGCGATGATGACTATGTTGATGAAGCTGGAGCAGATATCATGGAGTCTGCAACTGAAGAATATTTCTAGTAGACCACCCCATCAGTAGTAGTATTCCACCATGTAAATAGAGTAGTCCGAGCACTTTGCGATAGTTAGACCGATTGTATGCCCTTGTTTGATTGAATGAAGTGAATTGTTTGCAATTGCCTCATGTGCATATGGGTAGTGTTTTCTCTCTAGACCTCTCTCTATTCTTAAATCTCATCTTTTCTAAACCCATCAGATGCCTCCGAGACGTGACCCCGGATTTACCTTCCCACCGGAGCTCACTCAGTTGATCCAGCAGCAGAATATGTTGATGCAGTTGCTAGTCCAGAATCAGAATCAGGGGAGCAACAACAATAACCCTGTTGGGGAACGTAGCAATTTCAAAAAAAATCCTATGCACACGCAAGATCATGGTGATGCATAGCAACGAGAGGGGAGAGTGTTGTCCACGTACCCTCGTAGACCGAAAGCGGAAGCGTTAGCACAATGCGGTTGATGTAGTCGTACGTCTTCACGATCCGACCGATCAAGTACCGAACGCATGGCACCTCCGAGTTTAGCACACGTTCAGCCCGATGACGTCCCTCGAACTCCGATCCAGCCGAGTGTTGAGGGAGAGTTTCTTCAGCATGACGACGTGGTGACGATGTTAATGTTCTACCGACGCAGGGCTTCGCCTAAGCACCGCTATAGTATTATCGAGGTGGACTATGGTGGAGGGGGAAACCGCACACGGCTAAGAGACGATCAAGTTGATCAACTTTGTGTGTCTAGAGGTGCCCCCCTGCCCCTGTATATAAAGGAGCAAGGGGGGAGGTGACCGTCCTAGGAGGAGGGCGCGCCAAGGGGGGAGTCCTACTCCCACCGGGAGTAGGACTCCTCCTTTCCTTGTTGGAGTAGGAGTGAAGGAAGGAGGAGGAGAGGGAGAAGGAAAAGGGGGCTGCACCCCTTGTCCAATTTGTACCAGAGGGGCGGCGCAGGCCTCCTTCCTTTTGGCCTATCTCCTCTATTCCCGTATGGCCCAATAAGGCCCATATACTCCCCGGTGAATTCCCGTAACTCTCCGGTACTTCGAAAAATACCCGAATCACTCGGAACCTTTCCGAAGTACGAATATAGTCGTCCAATATATCGATCTTTATGTCTCGACCATTTCGAGACTCCTCGTCATGTCCCTGATCTCATCCGGGACTCCGAACTCCTTCGGTACATCAAAACATATAAACTCATAATATAACTGTCATTGTAGCGTTAAGCGTGCAGACCCTACGGGTTCGAGAACTATGTAGACATGACCGAGACACGTCTCCGGTCAATAACCAATAGCGGAACCTGGATGCTCATATTGGCTCCTACATATTCTACGAAGATCTTTATCGGTCAAACCGCATAACAACATACGTTGTTCCTTTTGTCATCGGTATGTTACTTGCCCGAGATTCGATCGTTGGCATCTCAATACCTAGTTCAATCTCATTACCGGCAAGTCTATTTACTCGTTCCATAATACATCATCCTACAACTAACTCATTAGTTGCAATGCTTGCAAGGCTTAGGTGATGTGTATTACCGAGAGGGCCCAAAGATACCTCTCCGACAATCGGAGTGACAAATCCTAATCTCGAAATACATCAACCCAACAAGTACCTTCGGAGACACCTGTAGAGCACCTTTATAATCACCCAGTTACGTTGTAACGTTTGGTAGCACACAAAGTGTTCCTCCGGTAAACGGGAGTTGCATAATCTCGTAGTCATAGGAACATGTATAAGTCATGAAGAAAGCAATAGCAACAAACTAAACGATCAAGTGCTAAGCTAACGGAATGGGTCAAGTCAATCACATCATTCTCCTAATGATGTGATCCCGTTAATCAAATGACAACTCATGTCTATGGTTAGGAAACATAACCATCTTTGATCAACGAGCTAGTCAAGTAGAGGCATACTAGTGACACTTTGTTTGTCTATGTATTCACACATGTATTATGTTTCCGGTTAATACAATTCTAGCATGAATAATAAACATTTATCATGATATAAGGAAATAAATAATAACTTTATTATTGCCTCTAGGGCATATTTCCTTCAAACCCACCACCACCACCAGTTGACCACTTAACCTGTTTTCCTAGGCTGAATCCGCCGGTGTTCTCCACTAGCACCGAGCCTATAGTAGCAGATGATTGGCTTCGCAAGACAGCAAGGGAGTTGACCATGGCAGGATGCACGGATGTAGAAAAGGTGAAATTTGCCGCACATTAGTTGGATGGACCCGCAGCATCATGGTGGGAGAATTTCACAGCCACTTACCCTATCGACACTGTCACATGGGACCAGTTTCAGCAGGCTTTCCGTATTGCCCATGTTTCAGCAGGAGCTATAGCCATGAAGAAGCGTGAGTTTCGCAACTTCGCCAAGGAGGATGGACAGTTGACCAGTATGTGGATGACTTTAGTAAGCTAGCACGTTATGCCCCAGATGACGTTGCTACGGATGCAGCTAAGCAGGAGAAGTTTCTGGAAGGACTGAATGATGAGTTGAGCATGCAGTTGATGGTAGAAAGCTTCAACAACTACCAGGAGTTGGTAGATCATGCTCTTATGATTGAAGGGAAGCAACAGCAGATTGAGAACTGTAAGAGGAAGTATGGACAAGGGAAGTACAATTCTGGAGCGCAGCAGAAGCCACGTTTTACCCCTAAACCGGGAGGACCTTTTCAGCATACTCATGGAGGAGGAAGCTCGCACAATCATAATGGCCCCAAGAATGGTAATGGGAATGGAGGAGGCAACGGCCAGAACCGTACCAACCCATCAATCCCAGCCAAGAGAGACCTGAGCCAAGTCACTTGCTTTAAGTGCCAGAAGACCAGACATTATGCCAATGAATGTCCTGAATCCCAGAATGGAAATGGCAATGGAAGCTCGGGGAAGAATCCGAACCCTTTCAATAGGGGACAGGTGAACCACGTAAACGTGGAGGAGGTTGAAGAGCAGCCAGATGTAGTAATCGGTAAGTTTTTGGTTAAGTATTTTACTGCAATCGTTCTTTTTGATACCGGTGCATCGCATTCATACATATCATGGGAATTTGTGGATAAGTATAACCTGCCCACCAAGGTTCTTAGAACACCTATGCTAGTAAGCTCACCAGGAGCGGAGTATATGGCCAGCCGAGGGTGTTTCCAAGTGCCATTGAGTATAGGTAGGCATGTGTTTCACTCGGATTTGATCATTTTGGAATCACAAGGTTTGGATGTAATTCTGGGTATGGATTGGCTGTCGATGTATGGAGGAAACATCGATTGTGCCAGTAAGTCGATTTTGCTTACCACCCCAGAAGGAAGAAGGATCAAGTATGTATCCCGACATGTGCCTAAGAGGACTCAAGTAAATTCCCTAACAGGAGTTGTACAGGAGGAAGTACCGGTGGTAAAGGATTTTCCTGATGTATTTCCAGAGGAGTTGCCACGCATGCCATCGGATAGAGACATTGAGTTTTTGATTGAGCTTTTGCTAGGCACATGGCCAATATCTAAGAGACCATACAGGATGCCTGCAAAGGATTTGGAGGAGATTAAGAAGCAGATTAAGGAGTTACTGGATAAAGGCTATATTTTCCCAAGTTCTTCGCCTTGGGGATCGCTAGTACTTCTAGTGGAGAAAAAGGATGGATCGTTAAGGATGGTTGTCGATTATCGAGGATTGAATGAAGTAACAATCAAGAACAAGTACCCACTACCGATGATCAATGATCCGTTTGATCGGTTGCAAGGAGCCAAGGTATTTTCCAAGATCGATCTGCGATCAGGATACCATCAGTTGAAGATTCGAGAACAGGATATACCTAAGACGGATTTTACTACCAGGTATGGGCTGTAGGAGTATACCGTTATGTTATTTGGTCTGACTAACGCACCTGCCTATTTTATGAACATGATGAACAAAGTGTTTATGGAGTTTTTGGATAAGTTCATCGTAGTGTTCATTGATGATATTCTGGTTTACTCGAAGAATGAAGAGGAGCATAAGGAGCACTTGCGTTTGGTACTTGAGAAGCTCAGAGAACATCAGTTATATGCCAAGTTTAGCAAATGTGAGTTTTGGTTGAAGGAAGTTGGATTCCTCGGACACGTTATATCTGGAGAAGGTATAGCAGTGGATCCCACCAAGGTTGACACTGTGACAAATTGGGAAGCCCCAACAACAGTTGGAGAAATCCGGAGTTTTTTGGGACTTGCAGGATACTACCGGAGATTCATTAAAAATTTCTCGAAGATTGCGAAGCCTATGACGGAGTTGTTGAAAAAGGATACCAAGTTCATATGGACTGAGGAATGTGAGGCCAGTTTTCAGGAGTTGAAGAAACGTTTGGTTACATCACCAGTGTTGATTTTGCTGGATCAGAACAAGGATTATGAGGTGTATTGCGATGCTTCACGTCGAGGACTTGGAGCAGTGCTTATGCAGGAGGGAAGAGTTGTTTCATATGCCTCACGACAGCTTAAGCCTCATGAGTTAAATTATGCCATGCATGATTTGGAGTTAGCATCCGTAGTTCATGCATTAAAGACTTGGAGACATTTTCTCATTGGAAACCATTGGGAAGTGTACACGGATCACAAGAGTTTGAAGTACATTTTCACACAGAAGGAGCTAAATCTCAGGCAAAGAAGATGGTTAGAGCTCATCAAGGATTATGACATGAGATTGCATTATCATCCTGGAAAGGCTAACGTAGTAGCCGATGTGCTGAGCCGTAAAAGTCATGTCAACACACTAATGACGGGAGATTTACCGAAGGAATTAGCCGAGGACCTTCGTGAGTTATGTTTGGACATAGTTCCGAGAGGCTATGTAGCAGCATTGGAGATTCAGACTACTTTGATGGATAAGATCAGAGAAGCTCAGAAGACTGAAAAGGAGGTTGCCTCTATAAAGGAGAAGATGGGCAAAGGAAAAGTTAAAGGATTTCGTGAGGATGGGCATGATACCCTATGGTTTGAAGACCGTGTTTATGTGCCCAATGACCTGGAGATCAGGAAGTTAATTCTACAGGAGGCCCATGATTCACCATACTCGATTCACCCAGGAAATACCAAGATGTATTTGGATTTGAAGGATACTTTCTGGTGGACCGGAATGAAGAAGGATATCGCGGAGTATGTAGCAGTTTGTGATGTATGTCGGAGAGTAAAGGCAGAGCATCAGAAGCCAGCAGGATTGTTACAGCCTTTGCCAATACCCGAATGGAAGTGCGATAAGCTAGGCATGGATTTTATCACAGGAATGCCCAGAACACGTTCAGGTTATGACTCGATTTGGGTTGTAGTCGATCGTTTGACAAAGGTAGCTCATTTCATCCTAATGAAGACTACCTACACCAGTGCTAAGTTGGCAAAGATATACATGACCAGGATAGTATGTCTGCATGGAGTTCCAAGGAGTATTGTATCAGATAGAGGAACCCAGTTTACCTCAAAGTTCTGGAGTCAGTTGCACGAAACTTTGGGTATCAGGCTAGAGTTCAGTACAGCTTTTCATCCGCAGACAGATGGACAGACCGAGAGAGTCAATCAGATTTTGGAGGATATGTTGAGAGCTTGTGCGCTATATTACGGATCTAGTTGGGATGACAATTTGCCATATGTAGAGTTTTCTTACAACAACAGTTATCAATCCAGTTTGAAGATGGCCTCTTTCGAAGCCTTGTATGGAAGGAGGTGCAGGACCCCATTATCGTGGGATGAAGTTGGAGACCGCAAGTTGTTCAGACCGGATTTGATTAAGGAGTCTGAATAGAAGGTGAGATTGATTCGCGATAGGCTCAAGGTAGCCCAGTCCAGGCAGAAGAGCTACGCAGATGTTCGCACACGAACACGTCACCGTGTACCTTTGACGCCGGGGGTGATGCACCGCAGCTCACGTCGAAGGAGGCCCACCGGAAGCGCGGTACGCAAGACAATCCGGTGGGTGCTTTTGAGGACCCGAAACCCCACACGCCCGGGAGGGACCCCGTCAGAGCGCGCGGCGGCTATGGGCTGCCCTAGATCGACCTAATCGCCCCTACGGCCTCGAGGTTCGCCACCCTGCAAACGAAGAACGAATGAAGAACGAGGAAGAAGAAGAACAAGGGAGAGAGATAAAGGTAAAGGTAAAAGGATGATATATTGATAGATTCGATTGTGTGTTGTTCAATCGGCCTTCACCCCTTACATATATATGAGGCGGATGGACTTCCCGTACAAGAAAAGGACTCAAATCACGTCCAAATCATCAAAAGTTACCCTAACTCGGACTACGAAGGCCGGAACTTCCGGGCTGAAATTATATCAAGTAGCCCTCTTGCACTGAATCTTCAGGCCGCATACTACTTCGGATGACGATGGTCCCAAAAGCAAAGTTGTAGATCTTGCAATGGAGAAAAACTCTTCAGTTGATCACTTTTTTATCCAAGGTCATCTTGATGTCGAAATCAGCCCCGCAAATCTGCAAAAAATGTTAAAATTCCAGTTTTCGGGGCGCACCGCGTGCAAACTTTCGCTTTAGCCCGGAACCTCCCTGGAAGTTTTGCCCGGAACTTCCGGGGCAAACTTATGCAGCACACTGTTTTGGCTATAACTTCTGCATACGAACTCCTATTTAGACGTTTTTTATATCGAAATCGATCGTCTCGACGAGACAAAGACAATTCGTGTAGAAACATTTCTCATATGAGGCCATCTTGGGGGCGTAATCAGCTAAATAGTGTTCTGAATATAAAATATGAGTACTTCAAACACAACTTCGGCCTTAGAGATGAGACCGGATGGCTATGGCCCAAATATGAAAGTTTCTCCTTTTGACGATACAGAACTTTCTCACTTTGAGCACTTCTCCATTTGAGGCCATCTTAATTAAGTTCTTGGTCGTGTCAAAATCTGGTGTCAACACATGCCCCCCTGTTTTTCGGCAAACTTGTGTGCCGAAAAATAACTTGCACGATGATTTTTCTAAGGATGATGTCAACACTCCATCGGCCATTTTGCATGTTCTTAGGACGATAAGTATATACCGGCTATTGCTTGTTTGAACCTCTTGAGGCAAACTTGGGTGAAAACTTCTCACTTCTATAACAATCCGGTGATAAGGTTCCATAGACCAAAACCATCCTCCGAACCATATTGTTCTCCCTTTCGATAGGATTTTGCAGATAATCAAGAATGAACTTCCTCCAATCCTTAATTCGCCTGCATAAAAGTTTTATTAGTGGCCGAAGCGGTGGGCTTCGGTTCGGCCTTACCTATATTGACAAGACCCAGCATCGGCTATTGATAGAAATGTAATACACCATGGTTAACATAGTAGCCGGATGCTTGCCGTGCCAACTCTTTCGAATTGTCATGTCTAGATATATGAACAATTTTAAAGCAACCCAAGGTAAATCTATAAGTGATTCGTCAAAACGTTGATAACCCTTGGATATTTGTTGCACTACTAATAACGTATCATCGGAAGCCTCAATATGTATAGCACCTATAGCAAGGCAAAGCTCCAATCCGAATAACAATGCATATTCGGCTTTGATCATTGTGCAAAAATATTTTAAGCGGCATGAGGCTTCACAAAATAGCTTCATATGGAGATAAATAAATAACACCAACACCTTGGCCATTGTTACAAATTTAACCACCAATATATAATCTCCATGATACTAGAGAGATCAAGCTAAAAACAATATTATGCATGATGTCAATATGATGCTCAATAAAAAAATCAACCATGATTTGGCCTTACCTAAGTTCTGAAAACTAACAAGCCAAAGCACACCCAATCAAAACATAAGTTCACTTTGCAATTTTGGTGAATTGGTATATGCATAATATCATCAATGGCATCAATTTGACAAATTCCTTTGCAAGCACTTATCTCAATCTCTACTCAAACTAAGGACGATGTTAGAATACCACACCGGCCATTCTTAGATATTCTTAGGGCGATATATAAGTATCGGCCATTCCCATGAGGTCCATGTAGAATTCACCCACCAAAATATGTATAGCCGAAATAAACAAATGAAATAGCAATAAAATATTTCAGCCCTTTTGTATTAGCAACAAAAACGTAACTAAACAAATGTATAGTGATTTGGTAATACCCTGTCATGATATAGAAAATTATGTTGCATCCATGGAACAAAATAAATCCATGGAGGGTAATTGATCATACCTATGGATGAATTCCATGGAAAAGGCATCAATGGCATGGTTGAAGAAAATGAATGATGTGCTAACCGAAGATTTTTATGTTGTGATGCACACCTTCGGCTCAATTATTTGTTGCTTTCATTCTTTTCCTTCTTCACTTTTATCGCACTTGTTGCAATAGAAACATGCACATCACTTTTGTTTTGATTGATCTTCTTGGGAACCCATGACATGTTCTTCTTTCTCAGCTCTTGTGCACTAAGATTTTGTAATTCCCTCTTTTGCCAATATGATAAACCGAGTGGGCATCTCGCCTGTGATTCTATTTTGACCTTGTGCACTCTCGACTTCTTTTCTTCAGATCTGGCACTTTGACTCTCAATAATTGGTTGCTTCGTCTCATTGCCTTTAGTAGCCAATGTCAATGCTTTAATTGGCTCTTTTTCATTTGAGATCAAATCTAAAGTTGCACTCTTACGACCATCTTTTTTAACACGATAAATTTGCTTGACCACCTCTTTCTTCTTCCTTGATCTCTGGACCGATTCCTTATGATTGAAACGGTCTTTAACATGTGATTGTTCAAGTGTTGATCTTCTCGGAGCTGTATAATATTTATGAGATGGTCTAAAATAAGATGGAGAATGTGCCCTTGTATCATACATGTCCCATGATGGATATGGATCTACATGAGCATAGGGAGGCATCCACGGCATTGGCATTGGGGTCCCAAAATAAGGATATGAACATGTTGCATTAAAATTCCCACTTTGCCAATACCGATCCTCACATTTGCGCCTTGGGGGTGATCTTGATTTCTTTGCATGATTTGGCTGATAAGCATTCTTCTCTTCAATCTTCTTTTGATATTTATCCAATAGTTCAGCAAAGGTGATTTTTGATCCCTTACACTTGCGCTTATTTCAGCCTTTGTCTTCTTTTGGTTTGCTTTCATCGATCATTGGATTTTCTTGCTGCCCCCCAGTCCTTGGCGTCTTCATTGTAGCTTCGATGGAATTCTCGCCCTTAAGATTATGTTCATTATGCTCTTCAACAACTTCTTTACTTGAAAGCTTGATCCCATCACCTGCAGTTTTTACCTTCTCTTTAAATGGATTGGCTTGAAGCAGCCGATGCAAAAACTTTTTGCCATCGGGACCAATCGGAATAGACTGGTCATCTCTTGGTATTTCGACAAACTTCAATCGTCCTTTTTCAATGGCCGATTTAACTATTTGACGAAACATGTTGCAATCCTCAAAATTATGCTTGGACGAATCATGCAACTTACAATACATTCGTCCTTGGATTGATGGCTTAACATGGTGATCAAGAATTGTAATATAATTATTTTTCAGCAACAAATCAAATATTTGATCACACATGCTTGAATTGAAGGTATACTTCTTGTTTTCTAGCCAATCTTTTTGTGAGAACGGCTTTGGAGTTAAGCAAACGAATGGTTCAGATTTTGCATCACCCCATTCGGCTATGCATTGTGTTTTGCACTCTATCTCCGTTGTCTTTGGATAAGAAACTATACTGGCATCGGTTTGCTCAGAAGATTTTAACCTTGGCTTTAAATTTCTGAAACGAAAATAGCTAGAACATACATGTCTCAATTGAGACCAAGTGTAAGCCAAGTAAGAAATAAGCAAAGCTACCCAATTGGATATGAACTTTAAATAAAGCAATGGCAAAAGCTTTGGCTGCAGTTATAAGTCACTATCGGTCTCTTTGCATGGTACAATATATTGACCAATATGCTTAGTAACAATTTTATTGCTAACAAGTAAATTGCCCTTCTCCATTGGTCTTTGAAAATTACTTATTAGAATTTTTCTAATAGATGCATCAACAATAAAGTTGTGACCAAATCTGAAAATAGGTAAATTACTTGCTAGACATACCTCTTCAAATATGTTGGGAGAGCATGATGATGGTGTGACTTGAAGAATATCTTGCTCCGCCTTCGGATAGCTCCCCAACGCCTTGTCATCATCTTTCTTTTGGTTTCGTGCATCGTTAGTTTGAAGATCTTCATCCACCAAACTTTCTTTAGCTACTTGTTCTTGTTCTTGAAGCTCACCAATTTCTATGGCACAAAACTCATAGGGCAAGAAGTAGGTTTCATTAACTTCAGAAAAATCAAGTATGGTTGCCTTGTTATACTTCCCATGCCCTTTCTCAACAATTCTTGCCTCTTTGGGTTTGATGGATTCGGAATATATACTACTTGATTCGGCTTTTTCAACCGGAGCACTTTTAGTTTCTGAATCATCATTCTTTTTGCCGGTTATATCAATTGGCAAGGCTTCTTTTCTTTGAGCCAATTCCCTATCAATTCTCTCTTGGCGAAGTACCTGCACCCTATCGCGCAAAGCTTTAACTCCCCTCTCAATTCCAGCCTGCTCTAGATTAGTTTGCCTCCCAATGCTTTTAGAATCTTTCGGCAATGAAGTGTTAGTGTTGCCGAAATTTTGCAATTGTGTAGGGGATGTATAATATGCTACGGTACTAGGTGGAGGTGTATGCACTGCTGTATAACCATATGCTCTTTCGCCAATTCTATCAATGCATGTAGTTTCATCTTCTTGCAAAACTCTAGACTTTATTGTAGCATAATCAGGAAACAACCCCTTTTCATATTGTTCAAGGCAAAGAGAACTAATTTTCTTGTTTTGTGCCAAGCTCTTTTTAACGCAGCCACAAGCACTTCTGGAAGGGATCGCTCCACAATACTTTCAGATTCTTTCGGCAATGATCCGTGAGTGTTGTCGAAATTCTCGAATTGCATAGAGTATGCATTATATGCTCTAGTATTTGATGACGGCACATGTGTTCCTGTAAAATTTTCACTTATTCGGCTATGACCTTGAAGATGCGGGGCCGAATTATGAACATCTACAGCTGCATACGGTGCTGAAAATTACTAAAATGAGGTGTAGCATATGATGGTTGAGAGTAACTGGCCAAATAGCTAGTAGTAGCATGGTCAATTCTCCCATCCATCGGCAAGGTTGGATTCACATACTACAAATTAGTTGCCAATGAATAAAAAGGTGAAACACTTTCTTCTATGCCATTGGAAATTTTAACATGAGGTGTTTCAAATTGATTAATCGAACCCATCATGTTGTTCATCGCATATGGATTTGTGGGGTTGCCGATGCATGAGAGTTAGGATACATATGTTGTATGTTACTAGTATCATAAGAAGTTGAAACATGTAAATTACTTTGAATCGGCCTATGCACGTAATTAGATGCCTTATTGAAAAAACTAGGGTTGGCTGATAGAGTATAATCATTGAACGATCTAGTAACATCATATGCATTATTTGCATCTACAGTAGGGAATTGGGTATTCATATTACCTTTGTAGATTGCAAACCCTAGATGACGATCTCTTCGTAGCAAGAACGGGCCGGAGACCGTTCAAAGCTTCGTCCCCAGCGGAGTCGCCAAAAAGTGTGTTCGCACACGAACACGTCACCGTGTACCTTCGACGTCGGGGGTGATGCACCGCAGCTCACGTCGAAGGAGACCTGCCGGAAGCGCGGTACGCAAGACAATCCGGCGGGTGCTTTTGAGGACCCGAAACCCCACACGCCCGGGAGGGACCCCGTCAGGGCGCGCGGCGGCTATGGGCTGCCCTAGGTCGACCTGATCGCCCCTAGGGCCTCGAGGTTCGCCGCCCTACAAACGAAGAACAAATGAAGAACGAGGAAGAAGAAGAACAAGGGAGAGAGATAAAGGTAAATGTAAAAGGATGATATATTGATAGATTCGATTGTGTGTTGTTCAATCGGCCTTCACCCCTTACATATATATGAGGCGGATGGACTTTCCGTACAAGAAAAGGACTCAAATCACGTTCAAATTATCAAAAGTTACCCTAACTCGGACTACGAGGGCCGGAACTTCCGGTCTGGCCCGGAACTTCTGGGCTGAAATTATATCAAGTAGCCCTCTTGCACTGAATCTTCAGGCCGCATACTACTTCGGATGACGATGGTCCCAAAAGCAAAGTTGTAGATCTTGCAATGGAGAAAAACTCTTCAGTTGATCACTTTTTCATCCAAAGTCATCTTGATGTCGAAATCGGCCCCGCAAATCTGCAAAAAAATGTTAAAATTCCAGTTTTCGGGGCGCACCGCGTGCAAACTTTCGGTTTAGCCCGGAACCTCCTCGGAAGTTTTGCCCGGAACTTCCGGGGCAAACTTATGTAGCACACTGTTTTGACTCTAACTTTTGTATATGAACTCCAATTTAGACGTTTTTTATATCGAAATCAATCGCCTCGACGAGACGAAGACAATCCGTGTAGAAACATTTTTCATATGAGGCCATCTTGGGGGCGTAATCAGCTGAATAGTGTTCTGAATATAAAATCTGAGTACTTCAAACACAACTTCGGCCTTAGAGATGAGACCGGATGGCTATGGCCCAAATATGAAAGTTTCTCCTTTTGACGATACGGAACTTTCTCACTTTGAGCACTTCTCCATTTGAGGCCATCTTAATTAAGTTCTTGGCCGTGTTAAAATATGGTGTCAACAGCAGATTCTAAACGTAAGGAGACAGTTTACGAAGTCGGAGACCGGGTTTATCTACGAGTATCTCCACTTCGAGGAGTTAAGCGCTTTGGAGTTAAGGAAAAGTTAGCGCCACGTTTTGTAGAACCATAAAAGGTTTTGGAGTGTGTGGGAGAAGTAGCCTACAAGTTGGAATTGCCCGAAGGATTGTCAGGAGTTCACGATGTATTCCACATTTCCCAGTTGAAGAAGTGCCATGCAGAGATGGCTGATATACCGCTGAGAGATACAGTGCCGCTAGAAGCGATTCAGTTGGACAGTGATTTGACCTATGAGGAGAAACCAGTCAAGATTCTTGAGTATGCCAGTCGAGTCACCCACAATAAGGTTATCAAGTTTTGCAAAGTTCAGTGGAGCCACCACATCGAGGATGAAGCCACCTGGGAACGAGAGGAAGATTTGCTGAAGGACCACCCTCACCTATTTTTTAGCCAACCCGAATCTCGAGGGCGAGATTCATCTTAAGGGGGGTAGGTTTGTAACATCCCAAATTTTCAATTTGAAATATTATACATTAGATCATCAATGCATATCATATTTTTATATGCTTCTGGCTTGATCCTAGAAATTCTACGCAACTCAAGGACCCTCGGAGAGAGTTGGGGATTTCACGATTTTCATATTTGAGTTTTCTCAAATTTTGAAAATAGAATCATTTGATTTTATTTATTTTATCTTCAATTATTTCTATTTTCAAAAATATGAGAGAGGTAATAAAATGACTTTCCCAAAATAAAGAAATATTGAGGATTTAATAATAAGATCAAACAAGATTTTATTTTGGAGTTATTTTCTATTTTATTTGAATTTAGGAAAATGCGTGTTTTTCAAAATTTCATTTAGGCCCCAAATAAATGTTCATCATGTTCGGCTTGATTTTAGAAGTAGGGGAAAATTTATTTCGGGATTTTTGGAGTTTGTTTAGTATTTCATTTATTTGTTTTTCTGCGCGTAATTATTTAAAAAAATGAAACCGACTTTGGGCTGTGTTCGGCCAGGACTCCTCCGACCGGGCCTTTAAATAGCACCGACCCCGAGCCCGTTAGCACAAGCCGCTGCCCTGCGCCGAAACCCTAACCCCGCCGCCGCCGCCCCGTCGTCGCCGCCGCCACCCACTGACCCCGCCGCCGTCGCTGAAGTTGACCCCGCCGCCGCCGCCAGGTTTTCCTAGAAAAACGTTCGGTTTTTGCCGGTTTTCGATTGGTTTTTTTAGATCCGTTTTTTAGATAGATCGATTTTTTCCGGTTTAGTTTATTTAGCGAGCGTTCGCTCGTTCGTTCGTTTTAACGAACGCGTTCATCGTTTAGTTCCAGATAACGAACGTTCATTCGTTAATCTGTTCGTCGTTTTTCTTTTTCTCGGATTTTCCGCGATTATTTCTGATCGCGATTCCTGATCCGATTTTCGTTCTAGTATATCTTTTCGCTCGTTTATTGGAATCAGGCGATTCAAGCACCTGGAGTTTCGTCTCAAAACCCTCTTTCCGTTTAACCAACTCAAACAAGTTTTTGCCTCTGTAAAAATTGACTTAGATCCAGATTAGTAAACGAAGCTTGTTTCTTTCGCCGTTTGACTTTAGTTGCTTCGTTCGATTTGATTCTTTTTGCAATCCGGAGTTCTTAAGTTGAACTTTCTGGTTAGATCTCTTATTTGAGTTTTACTCGTGCATTAGATGAGTACTTATTGTATGCTTGTTTGTTTGCGATAGAGTACCCGGAGTGCGCTGCTTGCTACATCGAATCGCTAGGTTTCGCGGATCATCAGCAAGGCAAGTAACACTTTGATCATACCTCCTACTACCCAGTTTTTATTGCATTAGATCAATCCTCAAACATTGCATGATTAGGATCTAATTAAATTGTGGATTGGGAAGTAGATGAGGTAGTACCTATTACCTGTTTTATTATCAAACCCTTGGGAGTTACTTCTACGTTGCTTATATTGCCATGCTATGCTAGTAGACGTGGATTGGGTGAGTGTATCCATGATAGATGTGAGGTTGTTAAATTAATGGTTTATTTAAGGTGGCAACTTAAACACACATCTGGGTGGAGTGAGGCACCTGGGTATTCCAGCGATTGCCTGTTATTCTTTATGGACCGCCACCCAGGCTCAAAGGGATCATGAGATCATTCATACTAGAAACTTCCGTGTGCAGCCACAAGCTACTATGGGTTCTAGCATAGTTGATTAAGTCATGTGAACTCTTATAGTGGTAGACTAGCAGATGTAGGGGAAAGTAGGTGTAACGGTCTACCAGTTCGTAAGGTGTTAGCACTTCTGAAAGACTATGTCTCTGTCATCTGTTTCTCAAACACCATGTAGTGCGAGGATCCCAACGGAGGAGATCGAGTCTTGTGGGGAAAAGTGCGCAAACCTCTGTAGAGTGTATAAACTAATCATGGTTAGCCTTGTCCCCGGTTATGGACAACTTGAGTATCTAGTACTTGGATTATCATGTGAATCTCATCATGTTACTCTAATTAATATTGTTGGGTTTTAAAGTTGATGCTTAATTGGGATTGAGAGGGTGTCTACACTCTCAATGTTTAACAACTACAATGATAGTTAAATAAAATTTATTCCTTTGCAGTAGGGAAAAATTGTCTTTACGCAAAACTGTAACCATAGAGCTTTCCACCAACCAAATATGCATGTAGTATAGCCTTATTCTTTCATTACTCTTTATGTGTTACATTGCCAGCATATTCCATGTGCTGACCCGTTTCGGCTGCAACGTTCATGTTGCAGACTTTTCAGACGACGAGTAAGGTGCCTTTAGGTCGTGGTTCTATACTCAGTGATGCCGTTGGAGTTGATGGACTCACTTATCTTCCAAGCCTTCCGCTGTTATCGTCATTAGATGGCCTTAAGCCATATTTATTGTAATAAGTTCTCTTTTGAGACATTTGATGTACTAAGTGTGTGATTGCTACTCTGTTATAAATCCATTCAAGTACTGTGTGTGTCAGCATTACTAGTGACACTCTGTTTGAGGTCTGGTCGCTACACCCGGGGGCCATAGGTTTCACTAGTGGCTTCTCTCAAGATAGCATAAGTATTACGGTGGGTGAACAAATTACTATCGAGCAATTGATAGAAAAGTGAATAATTATGAGAATATCTAGGCATGATCATGTATATAGGCATCACGTCCATGACAAGTAGACCGAAACGATTTTGCATCTACTACTATTACTCCACACATCGACCGCTATCCAGCATGCATCTAGAGTATTATGTTCATAAGAACGGAGTAATGCATTAGGCAAGATGACATGATGTAGAGGGATAAACTCAAGCAATATGATATAAACCCCATCTTTTTATCCTCGATGGCAACAATACAATATGTGCCTTGCTGCCCCTGCTGTCACTGGGAAAGGACACCGCAAGATTGAACCCAAAGCTAAGCACTTCTCCCATTGCAAGAAAGATCAATCTAGTAGGCCAAACCAAACTGATAATTCAAAGAGACTTGCAAAGATAACCAATCATACATAAAAGATTTCAGAGAAGAATCAAGTATCATTCATAGATAAACTTGATCATAAACCCACAATTCATCGGATCTCGACAAACACACCGCCAAAAGAGTTACATCAAATAGATCTCCAAGAAGATCGAGGAGAACATTGTATTGAGATCCAAAGAGAGCGAAGAAACCATCAAGCTAACAACTATGGACCCAAATGTCTGAGGTAAACTACTCACACATCATCAGAGAGGCTATGGTGTTGATGTAGAAGCCCTCCGTGATCGATGCCCCCTCCGGCGGAGCTCCGAAAAAGGCCCCAAGATGGGATCTCTTGTTGGGGAACGTAGTAATTTCAAAAAAAATCCTACGCACACGCAAGATCATGGTGATGCACAACAACGAGAGGGGAGAGTAGCGTCTATGTACCCTCGTAGACCGTAAGCGGAAGCATTATGAGAACGCGGTTGATGTAGTCATACGTCTTCACGATCCGACCGATCCAATTACCAAACGCATGGCACCTCCGAGTTCAGCACACGTTCAGCTCGATGACGTCGCATGAACTCCGATCCAGCAGAGCTTCACGGGAGAGTTTCGTCAGCACGACGGCGTGATGACGGTGATGATGTTGCTACCAGCGCAGGGCTTCGCCTAAGCACCGCTACGCTATGATCGAGGTGGATTATGGTGGAGGGGGCACCGCACACAGCTTGGAACAATAAACTTGTGTGTTCTAGGGTGCCCCCTGCCCCCGTATATAAAAGGAGCAAGGGGGAGGCCGGCCGGCCCTTGCAGGGCACGCCGGGAGGAGTCCCCCTCCTAGTAGGAGTAGGACTCCCCTTTCCTACTCCTACTAGGAGGGGGAAAGGAAGGAGGAGAGGGAGAAGGAAGGAGAGGGAGGAAAGGAGGAAAGGGGGGCCAGCCCCCTAGTCCAATTCGGTTTGGGCTAGGGGGCCGCGTGCCGTGCCTCCTCTCTTCCACCACTTGGACTATGAGGCCCAATACTTCTTCCCCGTATTCCCGTAACTCCCCGGTACTCCGAAAAATACCTGAATCACTCGGAACCTTTCTGATGTCTGAATATAGTCGTCCAATATATCGATCTTTACGTCTCGACCATTTCGAGACTCCTCGTCATGTCCCCGATCTCATCCGGGACTCCAACTACCTTCGGTACATCAAATCACATAAACTCATAATACCAATCGTCACCGAACGTTAAGCGTGCGGACCCTACGGGTTCGAGAACTATGTATACATGACCGATACACGTCTCCGGTCAATAACCAATAGCGGAACCTGGATGCTCATATTGGCTCCTACATATTCTACGAAGATCTTTATCGGTCAAACCGCATAATAACATACGTTGTTCCCTTTGTCATCGGTATGTTACTTGCCCGAGATTCGATCGTCGGTATCTACAAACCTAGCTCAACCTCGTTACCGGCAAGTCTCTTTACTCGTTCCGTAATGCATCATCCCGCAACTAACTCATTAGTTGCTTTTGCTTGCAAGGCTTATAGTGATGTGCATTACCGAGAGGGCCCAGAGATACCTCTCCGACAATTAGAGTGAGAAATCCTAATCTCGATCTATGCCAACTCAACAACTACCATCGGAGACACCTGTAGAGCACCTTTATAATCACCCAGTTATGTTGTGACGTTTGTAGCACACAAATTGTTCCTCTAGTAATCGGGAGTTGCATAATCTCATAGTCATAGGAACATGTGTAAGTCATGAAGAAAGCAATAGCAGTAAACTAAAATGATCAAGTGCTAAGCTAACGGAATGAGTCAAGTCAAACACATCATTCTCCTAATGATGTGATCCCGTTTATCAAATGACAACTCATGTCTATGGTTAGGAAACATAACCATCTTTGACCAACGAGCTAGTCAAGTAGAGGCATACTAGTGACACTCTGTTTGTCTATGTATTCACACATGTATTACGTTTCCAGTTAATACAATTCTAGCATGAATAATAAACATTTATCATGAAATAATGAAAAAATAATAACTTTATTATTGCCTCTAGGGCATATTTCCTTCATCTCTTGGGTACAGAAGGTTGCGACAGTGGAAATAGGGTTTCGTGATGCTCCTGGATGTTTTTGGGGTATGTGGACATATATAGGAGGAAGAAGTAGGTCGGTGGAGCCACGAGGGGCCCACGAGGGTGGAAGATGCGCCCAGGGGGTAGGCGCGCCCCCTGCCTCGTGGCCTCCTCGTAGGTTGCTTGACGTCCACTCCAAGTCCCCTGCATCATGTTTGTTCCAAAAATAACTCTCCCGAAGGTTTCATTCTGTTTGGATTCCGTTTGATATTCCTTTTCTGCGAAACACTGAAATAGGCAAAAAAACAGCAATTTGCACTGGGCCTTGGGTTAGTAGGTTGATACGTCTCCAACTTATCTATAATTTTTGATTGCTCCATGCTATATTATCTATTGTTTTGGACATTTATTGGCCTTTATTATCCACTTTTATATTATTTTGGGACTAACCTATTAACCGGAGGCCCAGCCCAGAATTGCTGTTTTTTGCCTGTTTTAGGGTTTCGAAGAAAAGGAATATCAAACGGAGTCCAAACGGAATGAAACCTTCAGGAACGTGATTTTCTCATCGAATACAACTCAGGAGACTTGGCCCCTACGTCAAGACATGTAACAGGAGGCCATGAGGTAGGGGGCGCGCCTACCCCCCCCCCCCCCAGGCGCGCCCTCCACCCTCGTGGGCCCCATGTTGCTCCACCGACGTACTTCTTCCTCCTATATATACCCCCACGTACCCCTAAACGATCAGAGACGGATCCAAAACCCTAATTCCACCGCCATAACTTTCTGTATCCACGAGATCCCATCTTGGGACCTATTCCGGAGCTCCGCCGGAGGGGGCATCGATCACGGAGGGCTTCTACATCAACACCATAGCCCCTCCAATGAAGTGTGAGTAGTTCACCTCAGACCTACGGGTCCATAGTTAGTAGCTAGATGGCTTCTTCTCTCTTTTTGGATCTCAATACAATGTTCTCCCCCTCTCTTGTGGAGATCTATTCGATGTAATCTTCTTTTTGCGGTGTGTTTGTTGAGATCGATGAATTGTGGGTTTATGATCAAGTCTATATATGAATAATATTTGAATCTTCTCTGAATTCTTTTATGTATGATTGGTTATCTTTGCAAGTCTCTTCGAATTATCAGTTTGGTTTGGCCTACTAGATTGATCTTTCTTGCAATGGGAGAAGTGCTTAGCTTTGGGTTCAATCTTGTGGTGTCCTTTCCCGGTGACAGTAAGGGCAGCAAGGCATGTATTGTATTGTTGCCATCGAGGATAACAAGATGGGATTTTCTTCATATTGCATGAGTCTATCCCTCTACATCATGTCATCTTGCTTAAGGTGTTACTCTGTTTTTAACTTAATACTCTAGATGCATGCTGGATAGCGGTCGATGAGTGGAGTAATAGTAGTAGATGCAGGCAGGAGTCGGTCTACTTGTCTCGGACGTGATGCCTATATACATGATCATACCTAGATATTCTCATAACTATGCTCAATTCTGTCAATTGCTGAACAGTAATTTGTTCACCCACCGTAGAATACTTATGCTCTCGAGAGAAGCCACTAGTGAAACCTATGGCCCCCGAGTCTATCTTCATATATTAATCTCCTACTACTTAGTTATTTACTTTGCCATTTACTTTGCTTTTATTTTACTTTGCATCTTTATCATAAAAATACCAAAATATTATCTTATCATATCTATTAGATCTCACTCTCGTAAGTGGCCCTATAGGGATTGACAACCCCTATTTGTGTTGGTTGAGAGGATTTATTTGTTTTGTGCAGGTGTGAGGGACTCGCGTGTAGCCTCCTACTGGATTGATACCTTGGTTCTCAAAAACTGAGGGAAATACTTACACTACTTTGTTGCATCATCCCTTCCTCTTCGGGGAAAACCAACGCAGTGCTAAAAGAGGTAGCAATAAGGATTTCTGGCGCCGTTGCTGGGGAGGTCTACGCAAAAGTCAACATACCAAGTACCCATCACATACCCTTATCTACCGCATTACATTATTTGCCATTCTCCTCTCGTTTTCCTCTCCCCCCACTTCACCCTTGCCATTTTATTCGCCCTCTCTCTCTCTATCCTCCCTCTCTATTTGCCTCATTTTTGTTCGCTTGCTTTCTGTTTGCTTGTGTGTTAGTCTGTTTGCTTATCATTATGGCTAGTCCCTTATCTTCTCCGTTGTCTCCCGAGAATGAAATTCTAAATTTTAAGCAAAGGGAGGGTGAAAATCTAAAAGATGCTTGGTATAGAATTTGCAATGCTCAAAATAAATCTACTAGGAAGCAATCTACTACCATTCTCCTTCGTAATTTTTATGTAGGTTATGTTCTTGATACTATTGCCGAAGGGAACTTTTTAGGTAGCCATACTTTTGATTCTTATAATTCTATGTTAGATTTATTTGGCTCACCCCCTCTCTTGGTTAATGGAACTATATTAACTTTGGAGCATGTAATGCAAAGGCTTGAAATTATTGAAAATAAGGTTGCTACCGTAGAATTGATTGAAAATTTGGATAAAAAGATCCACAGATGAATCTCTCAATATGTATCTAAAGTAGGAGTTACTTTGAAAGATATTAAAGAAAAGGAACCCATAGTTAATGAGAAAATAAATCACGATTCTGTTAGGATCGATAAACTTGAGAATATTATTACCAACTTGGGAACCGCTTTTTCTTCCGTAAAGAATACTCCAAGTCCTTCCACTAAAGTTTCCAAGCTTATGTACGTTCCTAAAAATAAGGGTGAATCATCTAGTAAGGAAAATGCGGATCTCAAATCTATAAGTGTTCATCCCAATCTTTTTGCTATCATTAAGGAACCATTTGTTACAAATGAATTTTTAGATCTTGTGCCTAAAAGTTTGATGATTAATAAAAAGAAAGAAATTCCTAAAGATGGTAGATGCCTCATTGAAGAATTCCCAACCAAAGATGGCAATACCTAGATCTATTCTTGCTTGTTATGCCTAGCTAAGGGCGTTAAACGATAGCGCTTGTTGGGAGGTAACCCAATTTTATTTTTATTCCTTGCTTTTTGCTCCTGTTTAGTAATAAATAAATTATCTAGCCTATGTTTTGGTTGTGTTTTTTGTGTTTAATTAGTGTTTGTGCCAAGTAGAACCGTTGGGAAGACTTGGGGGAAGTCTTGTTGAACTTGCTGTAAAAAACAGAAACTTTAGCGCTCACGAGAACTGCTGTCATTTTTATTTGGAAAGTGATATTTAGTTAATTCTTTTTGCAGATGATTAATAGATAAATTCCTCACATACAGAAATTTATTTTAGAATTTTTGGGGTTCCAGATCTTGCACTAGCTACATATTACTACATATTGTTCTGTTTTTGACAGATTCTGTTTTTCGTGTGTTGTTTGCTTATTTTGATGAATCTATGGCTAGTAAAATAGTTTATAAACCATAGAGAAGTTGTAATACAGTAGTTATAACACCCATATAAATAAAGGATGAGTTCATTGCAGTACCTTGAAGTGGTATTTTGTTTTCTTTCGCTAACGGAGCTCATGAAATTTTCTACTTTAAGTTTTGTGTTGTTAAGTTTTCAAGTTTTGGGTGAAGATTTGATGGATTATGGAACAAGGAGTGGCAAGAGCCTAAGCTTGGGTATGCCCATGGCACCCCCAAGATAATCTAAGGACACATAAAATCCAAAGCTTGGGGATGCCCCGGAAGGCATCCCCTCTTTCGTCTACTTCTATCGGTAACTTTACTTGGAGCTATATTTTTATTTACCACATGATATGTGTTTTTCTTGGAGCGTCTTGTATGATTTGAGTCTTTGCTTGTTAGTTTACCAAAATAATCCTTGATGTACACACCTTTTGAGAGAGCCATACATGATTTGTAATTTGTTAGAATACTCTATGTGCTTCGCTTATATCTTTTGAGTTATATAATTTTGATCTAGTACTTCACTTATATCTTTTAGAGCATGGTGGTGGATTTGTTTTATAGAAACTATTGATCTCTCATGCTTCACTTAGATTATTTTGAGAGTCTTAATAGCATGGTAATTTGCTTAAAATCCTAATATGCTTGGTATGCAAGATTAATAATAAAACTCTCTTATGAGTGGGTTGAATACTATGAGAAGTTTGATACTTGATAATTGTTTTGAGATATGGAGATGGTGATATTAAAGTCATGCTAGTTGAGTAGTTGTGAATTTGAGAAATACTTGTGTTGAAGGTTGTGATTCCCGTAGCATGCACGTATGGTGAACCGTTATGTGATGAAGTCGGAGCATAATTTATTTATTGATTGTCTTCCTTATGAGTGGCGGTCGGGGACGAGCGATGGTCTTTTCCTACCAATCTATCCCCCTAGGAGCATGTGCGTAATTGCTTTGATAACTTGTAGATTTTTGCAATAAGTATATGAGTTCTTTATGACTAATGTTGAGTCCATGGATTATACGCACTCTCACCCTTCCACCTTTGCTAGCCTCTCTAATACCGCGCACCTTTCGCCGGTATCATACACCTACCATATACCTTCCTCAAAACAGCCACCATACCTACCTATTATGGCATTTCCATAGCCATTCCGAGATATATTGCCATGCAACTTTCCACCGTTCCGTTTATGACACACTCCATCATTGTCATATTGCTTAGCATGATCATGTAGTTGACACAGTATTTGTGGCAAAGCCACCATTCATAATTCTTTCATACTTGTCACTAATGCATCATTGCATATCCTGGTACACCGCTGGAGTCATTCACATAGAGTCATATTTTGTTCTAAGTATCGAGTTGTAATTGTTGAGTTGTAAGAAAAATAAAAGTGTGATGATCATCATTATTAGAGCATTGTCCCAGTGAGGAAAGGATGATGAAGACTATGATTCCCCCACAAGTCGGGATGAGACTCCGGACGAAAAATAAATAAAAGAGGCCAAAGAAGCCCAAATAAAAAAAGAGAAAGAAAAGAGGCCATAAAAAAGAGAAAAGGCCCAAATAAAAAAATAAAAAAATGAGAGAAAAAGAGAGAAGGGACAATGTTACTATCCTTTTACCACACTTGTGCTTCAAAGTAGCACCATGATCTTCATAGTAGAGAGTCTCTCATGTTATCACTTTCATATACTAGTGGGAATTTTTCATTATAGAACTTGGCTTGTATATTCCAATGATGGGCTTTCTCAAATTGCCCTAGGTCTTCATGAGTATCACGCCCTCGATGCGGCTATATCTCCCACGTGTCGAAGCATGACTTAGAGGCATAACCGCATTGAAAGCAATGTCGCAAGTGAGGTAATCTTCACACAACCCATGTAATACATAAGGGAAAAGATACATAGTTGGCTTACAATCGCCACTTCACACAATTACATGAATAAAGCATTACATCATCCAAATACACACAAGGTCCGACTACGGAACCAAAATAAAAGAAGACTACCCCAAATGCTACACAGATCCCCGATTGACCCCAACTAGGCTCCACTACTGATCGACTAGAACGAAAACAACACAAAGTACAAGATCTTCAACGAGCTCCTCCTTGAGCTCGGTTGTGTCATCTGCTCGGTATCCTCGGCACCTGCAAGCTGGTTTTGGAAGTATCTGTGAGTCACGGGGACTCAGCAATCTTACACCCTCGCGATCAAGACTATTTAAGCTTATAGGTAGGGTAAAAGGTATGAGGTGGAGCTGCAGCGAGCGACTAGCATATGGTGGCTAACATACGCAAATGGGAGCGAGAAGAGAGGGCAAGGCACGGTCGAGAAAACTATGATCAAGAAGTGATCCTAGACTACTTACGTCAAGCATAACTCCAACACTGTGTTCACTTCCCGGACCCCGCCGAGAAGAGACCATCACGGTAACACACACGGTTGATGTATTTTAATTAAGGTCAACTTCAGGTTTTCTACAACCGGGCATTAACAAATTCCCATCTGCCCATAACCGCAGGCACGGCTTTCGAAAGTTCAAAACCCTGCAGGGTGTCCCAACTTAGCCCATAACAAGCTCTCACGGTCAATGAAGGATATTCCTTCTAGCGGGAAGACCCGATCAGGCTCGAAATCCCGGTTACAAGACATTTCGACAGTGGTAAAACAAGACCAGCAAAGCCACCCAGATGTGCCGACAAATCCCGATAGGAGCTGCACAAATCTTGTTCTCAGGGCACACCGGATGAGCAAGACGTCGGGTGGGCCAGCCCAGAGTTGCCCCTGGTAGCTCCGGACATCGCTCAGTTGGACCAACACTCAGAGGAGCACTGGCCCGGGGGGGTTTAATAAAGATGACCCTTGGGCAGGCCTACCCAAGGGAAAGAAAAAGGCTAGGTGGCGAATGAAACCAATGTTGGGCCTTGCTGGAAGAGTTTTATTCAAGGCGAACTGTGAAGGGGTTCCCATTATAATCCAACCGCGTAAGGAACGCAAAATCAGGGAACATAACACCGATATGACGGAAACTAGGGCGGCAAGAGTGGAACAAAACACCAGGCATAAGGCCGAGCCTTCCACCCTTTACCAAGTATATAGATGCATTAATTAAATAAGAGATATTGTGATATCCCAACAAGTAAACATGTTCCAACAAGGAACAACATCTCCATGTTCCAATAAGGAACAAACTTCAATCTTCACCTGCAACTAACAACGCTATAAGAGGGGCTGAGCAAAGCGGTAACATAGCCAAACAACGGTTTGCTAGGACAAGGTGGGTTAGGGCTTGGTTCAACAATATGGGAGGCATGATAAGCAAGTGGTAGGTATCGCAGCATAGGCATAGCAAAAGAGCAAGCATGTAGCAAGCAAAGATAGAAGTGATTTCGAGGGTATGGTCATCTTGCCTGAAATCCCGCAAGGAAGAAGAACGAGTCCATGAAGAAGACAAACGGACGTAGTCCAATGGGTCCTCACAAACGCGACGTTAACGGAACCAACCCGAAGAAGCAACACCGGAAAAGAAGCACACAACATAGTAAACAACCACCACATAAGCATGGCAAGATGCACAACCGAGTATGATGCATGTCCGGTTTAAAGAAGCATGGCATGGCAAAGTGCGCAAACAACCCTACAAATTAAGTGGAGCTCAATATGCAACTCCGTTGCATATTGACAAAACACCACAATCAAGTTATTTAGTTCGATCTCGTTTATGTACCCAATAATATTAAATGTTGTTAGCATGGCAAGAGGTGAAGCAAAACAAAACTACCTATCTAGGCAAGTTTAAATGAGGCCGGAACAACAAACAACAAGTCCAGAAACTCCTCATGTGCATATTTTAAGGTTTGGTACTGTTCTGCCCTAAACACAATTTTAGAGTTGCTAAGCATGCAAAGTGAAGCCACCATGTTAAACTAGGCAAAATTCTACCCCATTTACATATAAAGTTTATTAAATTCAGAGTTACGGTTATTTAGTTATGAATTAAAGCATTTTAACATGGCATAGGAGCAAATTTAACCAAAAAACATTTTAAACATTTTAAACATGGATGAAAAATTGGATATTATGAAACTAGACAAAATTTTAGGCATATTTCATATATAAAGCATTTTAATCCGATGCGCGGTTTAGAAGTTATTAAATGCATGATCCCAAAGGGGTTTTCTGTAAAACTGCAAAACTTGGGATAATAGCTAAATTCGCAGAGCCTAAAAAAATAGATACTGGGCCAAATCCTGTTGGCCCAATAGGAAGAGGGGATCTGGAGGGCGGCTCACATCGGCCCAACTGGAGCTGCGGATCTGGACCGGGGTGAACTGGGCCTTGAGGCGATGCGAAGGGGGCAGCCCATACGCACTAGCGCTCGTGCTCCCCACTCGAACAAGCGCAGAGCAGAGGAGGCAGCGCAAGGCAGAGACAACGGCGGCGGCTGCTGGCAGGCTCGCGAGGCGGGAGAAGGAGCGGCTCCGGCGTGGCTGGAGATGGACTTGGCGCAGCTGGAGACGGACTTGGCGCGGCTGGAGCGTCTCGATCCGGGCGATGGGAAGCAGCGGCATCCCAATGAACATGGCAGCGGCCATGCCGTGGGTCCGGCGACGAGGTAGGAGGGAACAGGTCGAGGGACTCAAGGTCCACCGGCTCTGGGCCGAGATGGGGCATGCCGGCATCGAGGAGCTCACGGCGTGAGGTTGCGGGGGCTCCGACTGGGTGTTCCTGTGAGGGACAGAGAAGGGAAGTGAGGAGCAGAGGAGAAAGCAGAAGGAGGCAGGTGAAGGAAGGAGAGATGGGGCGGGCGTGGTGGAGCTATTGGCCTGCCCCAGCGGGTGGCGAGGACGTAGCGGAGGGGTCAAGGTGCTCGGGACGAGGGCGCCATGGGAGGAGCACAAGAGGAGCTCGGGGTAGGAGGCGCGCTGGTTGGTGGATGGATCTGGAGAGGTGGTTGGCTCTTGCTAGAAACGATGGAGTTTGTTGGGTCGGCTGGATTGGGAGGGATCCCGAGGAAAACGGAGTGGCGGCGGCGCACGGAAACAGAGGGAATTGGTCTAGGGTTTGTAAAAAAAGGGGTAGGGATTCATCTGTTATAAATACCAAGTGGGTTATACTGTTTAAATAGGTAGGGATTAGGGTAGGGCTATCTCGTCCCTATGATTATAATCGGACGGCCGAAAAAGTTAGGTTAGGAGAGTCAAAGAAGAAAACGGTGATGTTTTGTAGACATTCGGGGATGATCCGGACACAACGGTAGCGACAGTCCGAGTCGGGTTCGGGACAATTTTCGGACGCGTGCGCGAGGAGGGCCGCGGGCTGACGAGAGAGCTTAGGTTGAATCTGGCGGTAGGTAGTGGGCTGTGTAGACGGTCTCGAGCTGAGAGAAGAGAAGAGAGGGAGGCCGGCGACTGTTTCCGGAGGCCGAAAACGTCCGACGATAGACCGGCTATACCGCCGCTATAGTTTAACGGTTGGGCTATCAAACGAACTCCGAATGCGATGAAACTTGGCAGGCGACCTACTAACACTATAACAACACCACATGCCAACTTTCAACCCAATCCGAGAACATTTTCTGTCCACTTATAAAATACTATTTTGGACATGCCGCGGGCGCGTGTAAGTGTGGCTAGGCTCAGAACGGACAACGGACGAAACGAGGAGACCGGGATGGATGCAAGTTTCATAAACAAGATGATGCAATGCACATGATGACATGGCAAGATGCAACACGCAATCAAAGACATGGCAAATAACTGGAAGACACCTGGCGCAACGGTCTCGGGGCGTTACAATGAGCAAGCAAGTTGGATGCACACCCACTTAGTTTCTTTTTCAGCTTTCATATACTTATAGCTCTAGTGCATCCGTTGCATGGCAATCCCTACTCACTCACATTGATATCTATTGATGGGCATCTCCATAGCCCGTTGATACGCCTAGTTGATGTGAGACTATCTTCTCCTTTTTGTCTTCTCCACAACCACCACTCTATTCCACCTATAGTGTTATATCCATGGCTCACGCTCATGTATTGCATGAAGATTGAAAAAGTTTTGAGAATGTCAAAAGTATGAAACAATTGCTTGGCTTGTCACCGGGGTTGTGCATGATTTAAATATTTTGTGTGGTGAAGATAGAGCATAGCCAGACTATATGATTTTGTAGGGATAACTTTCTTTAGCCATGTTATTTTGAGAAGACATAATTGCTTTGTTAGTATGCTTGAAGTATTATCATTTTTTATGTCAATATGAACTTTTGTCTTGAGTCTTTCGGATCTGAATATTCATACCACAATTAAGAATAATTACATTAAAATTATGCCAAGTAGCACTCCCCATCAAAAATTCTGTTTTTATCATTTACCTACTCGAGGACGAGCAGGAATTAAGCTTGGGGATGCTTGATACGTCTCCAACGTATCTATAATTTTTGATTGCTCCATGCTATATTATCTACTGTTTTGGACATTATTGGGCTTTATTATCCACTTTTATATTATTTTTGGGACTAACCTATTAACCGGAGGCCCAGCCCAGAATTGTTGTTTTTTGCCTGTTTTAGGGTTTCGAAGAAAAGGAATATCAAACGGAGTCCAAATGGAATGAAACCTTCGGGAACGTGATTTTCTCATCGAATACAACTCAGGAGACTTGGACCCTATGTCAAGATACAAAACAGAAGGCCACGAGGTAGGGGGCGCGCCTACCCCCCCCCCCCCCAGGCGCGCCCTCCACCCTCGTGGGCCCCCTGTTGCTCCACCGACGTACTTCTTCCTCCTATATATACCCACGTACCCCCAAACGATCAGAGACGGAGCCAAAAACCTAATTCCACCGCCGTAACTTTCTGTATCCACGAGATCCCATCTTGGGGCCTGTTCAGGAGCTCCACCGGAGGGGGCATCGATCACGGAGGGCTTCTACATCAACACCATAGCCTCTCCGATGAAGTGTGAGTAGTTTTATCTCAGACCTACGGGTCCATAGTTAGTAGCTAGATGGCTTCTTCTCTCTTTTTGGATCTCAATACAATGTTCTCCCCCTCTCTTGTGGAGATCTATTCGATGTAATCTTCTTTTTGCGGTGTGTTTGTTGAGACCGATGAATTGTGGGTTTATGATCAAGTCTATCTATGAATAATATTTGAATCTTCTCTGAATTCTTTTATGTATGATTGGTTATCTTTGCAAGTCTCTTCGAATTATTAGTTTGGTTTGGCCTACTAGATTGATCTTTCTTGCAATGGGAGAAGTGCTTAGCTTTGGGTTCAATCTTGCGGTGTCCTTTCTCGGTGACAGTAAGGGCAGCAAGGCACATATTGTATTGTTGCCATTGAGGATAACAAGATGGGGTTTTCTTCATATTGCATGAGTCTATCCCTCTACATCATGTCTTGCTTAAGGCGCTACTCTGTTTTTAACTTAATACTCTAGATGCATGCTGGATAGCGGTCGATGAGTGGAGTAATAGTAGTAGATGCAGGCAGGAGTCGGTCTACTTGTCTCGGACACAATGCCTATATACATGATCATACCTAGATATTGTCATAACTATGCTCAATTCTGTCAATTGCTCAACAGTAATTTGTTCACCCACCGTAGAATACTTATGCTCTCGAGAGAAACCACTAGTGAAACCTATGGCCCCCAGGTCTATCTTCATCATATTAATCTCCTACTACTTAGTTATTTACTTTTCCATTTACTTTGCTTTTATTTTACTTTGCATCTTTATCATAAAAATACCAAAAATATTATCTTATCAGATCTCACTCTCGTAAGTGGCCCTATAGGGATTGACAACCCCTATTTGCGTTGGTTGCGAGGATTTATTTGTTTTGTGCAGGTGCGAGGGACTCACGTGTAGCCTCCTACTGGATTGATACCTTGGTTCTCAAAAACTAAGGGAAATACTTACGCTACTTTGCTGCATCATCCTTTCCTCTTCGGGGAAAACCAACGCAGTGCTAAAAGAGGTAGCATAGGTTAGTCCCAAAAATAATATAAAAGTGTATAAATAAGCCCATTAACATCCAAAACAGATAATATAATAGCATGGAACAACCAAAAATTATAGATACGTTGGAGACGTATCAACGGTCTACGAGGGTACGTAGACAACACTCTTCTCCTCTTGTTGCTATGCATCACCTAGATAGATCTTGCGTGTGCGTAGGAAATTTTTGAAATTAATGTGTTCCCCAACAAGCATGCCAAGTTTCAGGAATTTCTTACGAGTTTTGGATTTACTAGAATTTAAACACCATTAGCAATTCTAAACATCATGTCACTCAAGCGATCAATCATGTAGGCATTATGTTTCAATTGTTTCATAACATATGCATTAATTTTTTTTGCTTAACAATGTAATTGTCAAATTCATTCAAGCATTGACTAGCATATTTATTATAAGGGATATCACCTTCATCAAATCTTATAAGATAATTTACCTCTGCTACTTGTGTCGGGGTGTCAAGTCTATGTATTTCTTCAATAGGTGGTAGATTCTTAACATCTTCAGCTTTAACACCCTTTTCTTTCATAGATTTCGTTGCCTCTTGCATATCTTCAGGACTGCGAAATAGAATGCCCCTTCTTCTTCGGAGTTGGTTTAGGCGGTGGTTCAGGAAGTGTCCAATCATTATCATTACTCAATATATTATTCAATAGTTCTTCAGCTTTTTCAATAGTTAGTTACTGAAAACACAACCAGCACAACTATCTAGGTAGTCCCTAGAAGCATCGGTTAGTCCATTATAAAAAATATCAAGTATTTCATTTTTCTTCAAAGGATGATCAGGCAAAACATTAAGTAACTGGAGAAGCCTCCCCAAGCTTGCGGGAGATTCTCTTCTTCAATTTTCACAAAGTTAAATATTTCCTATAAGGCAGCTTGTTTCTTATGGGCGAGAAAATATTTTTCAGAGAAGTAATGTATCATATCCTGGGGACTACGCACACAACCAGGAGCAAGAGTATTAAACCATATCTTAGCATCACCCTTTAACGAGAAAGGAAACAACTTAAGAATATAATAGTAGCGAATTTTTTCCTCATGAGCGGATAGGGTGGCTATATCATTCAACTTAGTAAGATGTGCCACAACGGTTTCAGATTCATAACCATGGAAAGAATCAGATTCAACCAAAGTAATTAACTCAGGATCTACGAATAATTCATAATCCTTGTCAGTAACAAAGATAGGTGAAGTAGTAAACTTAGGATCATATTTCATTCTAGCACTCAAAGATTTTTCTTTAAGCTTACATAGTAGTTTCTTAAGATCATCTCTATCATTACAAGCAAGAAATTCCCTAGCTATCTCTTCATCCATAACATAACCCTCAGGTATCTTAGGCATTTCATATCTAGGATAGCTAGGCCCAATAGGTGACTCATAATTTTCAGTTTCAATAATTTCATCAGTTTTAGTAATTTCATCAGTTTCAGCATTCTCAAATTCTTTAGCTTTAGCAAGTTGTTCATCAAGAAATTCATCTAATGGCACGGTTTTATCAAGCAAAGTACTAGCATCATTCATAGCAGAAGTAGCATCATCAATTACTTGTGAAATACCATAATTAATAGCAGGTGGTGATGTTGCAAGCTTACTCAAAACAAAAGGTGAATCAAGTGCAGAGCTAGATAACAGTTCCTTACCTCCCCTCATTCTAGAGGGAACAATCTTGGTTCTATCATCCTTAAGATTCTTCATAGTGATCAATAGATATAAATCCCAAGTGACTTAGCAAATAGAGCTATGCTCCCTGGCAACGGCGCCAGAAAAAGGTCTTGATAACTGACAAATATAGGGGATCGCAACAGTTTTTGGTGGTAGAGTATTCAACCCAAATTTATTGATTCAACACAAGGAAAGACAAAGAATATTTGCAAGTATTAGCAGTTGAATTGTCAATTCAACCACACATGGAGAACTAAATATCTGCAGTAGAGTGACCAGTAGAACAATAATATGGTAGTTTGATAGCGATAACAATAATAGTAGCAGTAACGGTAACAGTAGCAGCAACAGTTTTGTTTCAACTGTGATAGTAGCAGCAATAATAATAATTTAGCAAAGAACTAGCTCCAATTCATCGTGTAACCTAGGCATTGGATCGGTGATGGATAATTATGTTGGATAACATTCATCATGTAACGGTTATAACCTAGGGCGACACAGAACTAGCTCCAATTCATCAATGTAATGTAGGCATGTATTTCGTATATAGTCATATGTGCTTGCGATAAGAACTTGCATGACATCTTTTGCCGTACCCTCCCGTGGCAGCGGGGTCCATAAGGAAACTAAGGGATATTAATGCCTCCTTTTAATAGAGAACCGGAACAAAGGATTAACACCTAGTGGATACATGAACTCCTCAAACTACGGTAATCACCGGAAAGAATCCCAACTATTGTCACCTTGGGGTATGCGGATCATAAGACGTAATAGGTGCGTATAACTTGCAAGATAGGATCAAGAACACAAATATATTCATGAAAACATAAAGGGTTCATATCTAAAGTCATGGGACTCGGGCCCTAATGATAATCATTAAGCATAACAAAGTCATAGCAACATCAATCTCAGAACATAGTGGATACTAGGGATCAAGCCCTAACAAAACCAACTCGATTACACGATAAATCTCATCCAACCCATCACCGTCCAACAAGCCTACGAAGGAATTACTCACTCCCGGCGGTGAGCATCATGAAATTGGTGGCAAGGAAGAGTTGGTGATGATGATGACGACGAATTCCCCTCTCCGGAGCCCCAAATGGACTCCAGATCTAACCTCCCGGTGAAGAACAGGAGGTGGTAGCGGATCCGTATTGTAAAACCCGATGAAACTTCCTCTCTTATTTTTTTCTCGGGAATTATGAATTTATAGTGCCGAGATTAGGGTCAGCGGAGCCTCGTGGGCCCCACAAGCCACTAGGGTGCACCCTGGTGCCTCATGGGCAGCAGGTGGCCCCCCTCTAGTGGGTTTTTGTTCCAGTACTTTTTACTTATTCCATAAAAAGATCTCCAAAAAAATTCATCCAATTCCGAGAACTTTTATTTCTGCACAAAAAATAACACCATGGTAGTTCTGCTGAAAACAACGTTAGTCTGGGTTAGTTTCATTCAAATCATGCAAATTAGAGTCCAAAGCAAGAGCAAAAGTGTGTGGAAAAGTAGATACAACGGAGACGTATCACAGTTTTTTGTGTGCATGTTTTTGGTTTTCCATAAAATCCATACCTACATAAGTCCAAACACGATGACACTTTTGATGATTCTTTCTGGATAATAAGAGACCCTAGAAGCTTCGGGGAGGACGAGAAGATGCACGAGGGCCCCACAAGGCAGGGGCGTGCCCTATCCTGGCTCGTTGGCCCCTCGTGGCCCTATTTGCCCTAATTCTTGGCCTATAATTTCCCGAATATTCAGATACCCTCAAAGCGAAACCCGAAAGAATTTTTATCGCTGTTGCAAGCCTCTGTTTCGAAGCAATCCCATATGGAGTTGTTCCAGTATGTTGCTAGAGGAGGGAATCATTGGGGAGGCCATCTTCATCAACCTTGCTGCCTCCACGATGATGTGTGAATAGTTCCCTTAGGACCTACAGGTCCATAGTTCTAGCTAGATCTCTCTCTCTCTCTCTTGCTTCAATATAATAATCTTCTTTAAAATCAACCGATGCAATTTTTTGCGGTGTGTTTGTTGGATTCGATGAATTGTGGGTTTATGATCAGATTATTCCTTGATCTACTTTGGATCTCTTGAAGTTTCTCCCTTGTGTAATTTTATAACTATGTATGCTTTTCAATCTATGAGTCCTCTTTGGCCAATTGGATGAGTAGGTCTTCAGAGGGAGTGGTACATAGTAGTGGGTTCAACCTTGTCGTGATCTTGCCCTGTGAAAGGAAGGATGAAGGCACATATTTTGTTGTTGACACTAAGGGTAAAATGATGGGTGTTGTTCATATTGATTGATCTTTTTCTGTCTACATTATGTCATCTTGCTTATTGCGTTAATCTATCTATCATGAACTTGATACTTTGATATGCATGCTGGATAGCGGTTTTGGGTGGAGTAATAGTAGTAGATGCAGCTGGATTAACGGTCTACTTGTCATGGACGTAATGCCTATGTGAGATTATGCCATGAATGATCAGAACTATTACTATGCGCAATTCTATCAATTGCCCAACAATAATTTGTTTACCACACCATTTTCTATGCTTTCGAGAGAGCTACCACTAGTGAACTACGGCCCCCGAGTCTATTCTCCGATAATAGAAAAGCCTTTATTGATCTCTATTTTCTCTTTTACCTTTTGTTACTTTGCTAACCACTATCTACTTATAATCTTGTAACTGGAAAGAACAAGGGGAATGAAAACCCCCTTGCCTTTGCTGGGTGTAAGCAATTGTTGTGTTTGTGTGCAGGTACTGCTAATGTTGTTAGTGTGGTGCCTCCTACTGGTTCGATAAACCTTGGTTCTTAATTGAGAGAAATACTTTCTGCAGTTGTGCTACATCACCTTTCCTCTTCGGGGCATCCAACAACTCCTATGGGAGAAGCAACCGTCGGTTCAGGGATGCCACGTGGTCACAGATGGGCCCAGGGGCAACACATGGTCGTACTATTAGAGCCAGATCGGGTTGTCATCATGCGTCAAGCACAGGAAAACTTCACGACTAAGGAACGACCACGATGGAATATTTCTAACGAACAGTCCAGACACTTGCTAGAGGCCGAGGTGATCCTAAAACTTTTTGGGAAAAATTCGACAGCCGAAGATTAGATACAGGAGACGAATTCGATGAACTAGTTTTCAAGACTAGCAACAAAGATCTCCTCAAAAGAGCCGAAGCGCGCCCAGACTTGAAGAGCGATTCAGGGGCTACTAATGGTGTCTCGGCTAGGGGGGTCTCTCACCACGTCGTCTCTCGGCCTGGCGGGACTGGCCGAGGACCCCCATGCCAGTTCAGGAGTGGGGCACATCAGACGACCCATGGCATATCGATGGAAGGCTCCTGAAGGCTTTTCATGTACTACAAGAAGTAGATTCCTCAGAGACGTTGTTTCCTTATACGTGACCGACTAAGATATTTTAACCCTGGACCCCCTGGTGTCTATATAAACCGAGGGGTAGGGCTCGTAGAAAGACAACAATCTTAGGGTAGATCATATGTACTTTGTACTCCAACCCAAAGAATAAACACAAGCAAGACTGTGACGCCCGGATAATTAAGCTACAGTGATTCCCCGCTAATGATGCCACGTCACCACGGTTACTGTGATAAACTCTCGATAGTTCAGAACCGAAACAAATTCAAAATTTAAATAAAAGAAAACAATAAAAGTTTTCAAAAAAATTAAAACAAAAATGTTCGGTGGTTGCCAAATATTACAAAGATAATTATGGTGTAAGGTTCCCAATTTTATAAAATGCCTAAGAGTTTATAAAACAATAAAAACAGAAAACAAAACTACAAAAAAAAGAGAAGAGGCCCCCTGGCTAACTGGGCCAGACGGCCCAGCTGGCCATCCAACCAGACCGGCCCACCCCACACCCCACTCCCTTAAACCCCCACTCCCCCTCGGTCCAACCCACCGCCACCGACACTCCCCCCCCCCAAAAAATATCTCACCCCTCCCCTCTCTCCCCCGATTGGATTGGGATCGAGAGGAGGAGGCCACCGACGCCATCGCCCACCGCCGCCAGGAGCACGCGCCGCCTCGCCGGACTTCCCCACCGGCCTGCCTCCTCGACGCCGTCGTCTCCGCCCTCCTCCTCAACCCCCCACTACCTAGACCCTATGCGCCCCTCCCAGTGAGCACCTCTCCTCCTCCTCCCCTGCTCACAACGGTCCCACGCCCGATGCCGCCTCTGCCGGCGCGCGCAACCATCTGCCAGCGCCGCGCCTGGCCTCGGCCTCGCACAGGCGTGCCCCTGCCGTGGCTCTGCATCGCCCCGTCGCCGACCCCGCGCTGCACCGCCATGGCCTAGTGCGCCTCGGCCTTCCTCCCTCGTCACGACGCACGCGCCCGCACTGCCTCGCGGTCGCGCTCACCGCGTCTGGCCTCCGTGCTCGCTGCGACCAGGACGCGCTCCCGCATCCCCCGTCCGCCCCTGCTCACCCCCGCCGCTTGCCTCTGCTCCGGCCGGCCGCGTCCCCTTGGCCGCGCGCGCCGGCGCTGCGCGTGCCCGCCCCTCGCCGTGCTGCTCCGGCGAGCCCCGCCGTGGCCACGGTCCCATCCCGCGTCCTGGCGGGCAGCGCCCCGCCCGCGCCCGTCGGGTTCGTCCGGCCGCACCTGAGCGTGTGCCCGCTCGGGCCGCGCCCTTCGCCCGCTAGCGCCCGATCCACTAGGCCCCCTGGGGTCAATGACAGGAGGGCCCCGCCTCCAGAACGTTTTAATAAAAAAAAGGAAAACAAAATAAAAATAAATTATTAATTAATTAATTAATTAGTGGATTAATTAAGTTAATTAATCTTGTTTAATTAATCTAATTAACTAGTTAGTTTAATTAAACAGTAATTAGATTAGTTAAAACCTAATTAGACTAAACAGTCAATGACGAACGGGACCCACACGTCAGCTTGACCAGTCAACACCTCTGTTGACTGATGATGTCATGCTGACGTCATGCTGATGCAATAATACTATTTTCGAATTTAATTAATAATTAATAAGCTAGAAAATGATTTAAAAACTTTAAAAATTAATATAAAATAAACCGTAGCTCGGATGGAAAAACTTTGTACATGAAAGATGCTCAGAACGACGAGACGATTCCGGATACGCAGTCCGTTCGTCCGCCACACCCCCTAACCTATCGAACCCGCAACTTTCCCCCTCCGGCTCCTCTGCCCGAAAACACGAAACACCGGGAATACTTTCCCGGATGTTTTCCCCCCCTTCACCGGTATCACCTACTACCGCGTTAGGGCACACCGAACACCGCGTATTGCCTTGTTATATTTTGTGATGCTTTGTTTGCTCTGTATTCATTATTTCTTCCCCCTCTTCTCTCCGGTAGACTACGAGACCGACGCTGCTGCTGCCCAGTTCGACTACGGAGTTGACGACCCCTCTCTCTTGCCAGAGCAACCAGGCAAGCCCCCCCTTTGATCACCAGATATCGCCTATTCTACTCTATACTGCTTGCATTAGAGTAGTGTAGCATGTTACTGCTTTCCGTTAATCCTATTCTGATGCATAGCCTGTCATTGCTGCTACAGTCATTGGTACCTTACCCGCAATCCTAAATGCTTAGTATAGGGTGCTAGTGTTCCATCAGTGGCCCTACACTCTTGTCCGTCTGCCATGCTATACTACTGGGCTGTGATCACTTCGGGAGGTGATCACGGGCATATACTATATACTTTACACTGTTACATTACCTGTGATACTGTACGGAGTTGGGGGCTGAAAGGGACAGGTGGCTCCATCCCGGTAGAGGTGGGCCTGGGTTCCCGACGGTCCCCGACGGTTACTTTGTGGCGGAGCGACAGGGCAGGTTAAGACCACCTAGGAGACAGGTGGGCCTGGCCCTGTTCGGCGTTCGCGGATACTTAACACGCTTAACGAGATCTTGGTATTTGATCTGAGTCGGCTACGAGCCTATACGCACTAACCATCTACGTGGGAGTAGTTATGGGTATCCCGACGTCGTGGTATCAGCCGAAGCACTTCAGACGTCAGCGACGGAGCGGCGCGCGCCGGATTGGACTGGAACGCCTTACTAGGGCTAGGTCTGCTTCCGGCCGCCCTCGCAACGTGCAGGTGTGCTCAGGGCGATGGGCCCAGACCCCTGCGCGCTTAGGTTTAGACCGGCGTGCTGGCCTCTCTGTTTTGCCTAGGTGGGGCTGCGACGTGTTGATCTTCCGAGGCCGGGCATGACCCAGGAAAGTGTGTCCGGCCAAATGGGATCGAGCGTGTTGGGCTATGTGGTGCACCCCTGCAGGGAAGTTAATCTATTCGAATAGCCGTGATCTTCGGTAACAGGACGACTTGGAGTTGTACCTTGACCTTATGACAACTAGAACCGGATACTTAATAAAACACACCCTTCCAAGTTCCACAGACAACCCGGTGATCGCTTTTCCGCAGGGCGACGAGGAGAGGATCGCCGGGTAGGATTATGCTATGCGATGCGACTGGAGATGCACTTGGAGATGCTACCTGGATATGCTACTTGGAGATGCTACCTGGAGGACTTCAATCTACTCTCTTCTACATGCTGCAAGACGGAGGCTGCCAGAAGCGTAGTCTTCGATAGGACTAGCTATCCCCCCTCTTATTCTGGCATTCTGCAGTTCAGTCCACTGATATGGCCTCCTTACACATATACCCATGCATATGTAGTTTAGTTCCTTGCTTGCGAGTACTTTGGATGAGTACTCACGGTTGCTTTCTTCCCCCCTTTTTCCCCTTTCCTTTCTTTCTGGTTGTCGCAACCAGATGCTGGAGTCCAGGAGCCAGACGCCACCGTCGACGACGACTACTATCCCGGAGGTGCCTACTACTACGTGCAGCCCGCTGACGACGACCTGGAGTAGTTTAGGAGGATCCCAGGCAGGAGGCCTGCGCCTCTTTCGATCTGTATCCCAGTTTGTGCTAGCCATCTTATGGCAACTTGTTAACTTATGTCTGTACTCAGATATTGTTGCTTCCGCTGACTCGTCTATGATCGAGCACTTGTATTCTAGCCCTCGAGGCCCCTGGCTTGTATTATGATGCTTGTATGACTTATTTTATTTGTAGAGTTGTGTTGTGATATCTTCCCGTGAGTCCCTGATCTTGATCGTACACATTTGCGTGCATGATTAGTGTACGATTGAATCGGGGGCGTCACAAGTTGGTATCAGAGCCGACTGCCTGTAGGAATCCCCTTTCCAACTCCTTGGCCGAAGTCGAGTCTAGTCGTTGAAAAACTTTTACTAACATGGTTGTGTGTCTTACGGCACACGTCGCCATTGGGTGGTACTAGGATCTTTTACTCCTCGACCTTTACTCTGGGACGCTGATCTCTCCTCTATTCGGGATAAATGAAGTTTACTAAATCTAACAATAGGATCTCGTTATCACTTTCACCCGGAGAGCCCCTTGTTACTGATGATCGTCTGCTGCACCAGAAGACCCTGAAGATACTCTCCGCTGTTAACCCGAGAACTTGTGTTCATCGCGTTTGCAATTCCCCTTCCACCGCAAACCCTTATGGATAACTACTTGCAGTTGTTATTCTTACATTCATCCCCAGTTGGTCTTGTTATTACAAGATAACCTGAAAACTCGTCGTTGTTTCGATAATCCTTTGAGCTTACTGCCTTGCTGTTCTTTGTCACCTGAATACCCCTACGGTTAATTATTGCAATTATCGAGTATCCGCTCACTCCCAGTTGTTCATGAGTTTCACAAAAGTCTTCGAAATATTATTCGATCTTCTGAAAATCCTTTGGAGCCTTTGGCTCTTGAGATTCTTGTTTGCTCGCATTATGGTTAATCCCATAAGTCTCGTAGTCTTAATGACATTCCTTGTCATTATCATTTTGAGTCTGTTGACTCAATATGTTTGCGAATGCACGCAATCATCATTGATCCTTATAAATTACTTCTCCGGCTAAGTTGCCATTCTTTTTACTGGAATTGGTTCTCAACCAATCCAATTGTCTTCGATTGTACCCTACGGCTATTCAACTTATCCACCCCTAATCAGAGCATTGCTTCTGATCCCTTGATTTGGAAAACATAATTCCTTTGCATTTGACAATTGAGTTAGTCAGTTGTTTCTATAATCTGCTTCCTCTAGTTGAGTACCGATGCTCACGTCAGATCCCTTGTGGACCACCAGCTCCTTTGTTGGATTTTATCTGACAACGCCCTTCATATTCAATAAACTTGTGAGCCTTTTTCTCGGATACATAATGCCTTTGGTAAATTGTATCGTCTGCTTTCTCAACCATGCTCTGCCTTCGAGCTTGAGTTAATTACTTCTAAAAAAAAATTCTGGTATAGGATTCTAAGATGCCCCGATGGGTTGAACCTATGCCTCCCTTAATATGTGTGAACTCGGAAGATTTCACGAGTCATACTCATCTGGTATTTCACCAGGTAAAACTTTCAACACTAATGCCTTTATCAAAGCGAGAAGTGAATGGAAGGTTATGCATTGAGGAAGTGGGAGTCGACCTTGAACTTTGTGTTCATGCCCATGGACGCGATGTATATCCTATCATGGAAGCTTCTTGTAACAATAACTATTTCCTTGATAACTAACATATGGTATCTGTGAATTGATCCCTTGCAACCGTGGTTCCGACCATGATTGTTCTTCTTTGATCTCACTTCTCGGACAAGTTAAAACAATTGTCTCCTATGGATCAATACACCAGTCCAACCTTTACTTTGATCTTGTGTCGAGTATTACCCCCTGGTATCTCGAGATTATCATGGAACTGCATAACTTTTTATGAGTTCTTCATCAAGTGCTACCTTCCCACTGATTCCAATTTTTTGCGGGCTCTGAGTTATTATATACTCAAAGACACCGATAACTGAATCGAGTTCGCATTGCGATTCAACAAGTATTTGAACCCATCACTGCTTACAAATTTATTAATCCTTCAAGTCATTCCTAGCCTGATCGGCTATACCGTTATCGAGCTAATTTTAACTGTGCTACCCGGTCCTTCTTCCCGGAGCACAATTTTCGACGATGAACTAACCTTACGTCGATCATCATCGTCATATCATTTCGCCTTGAACGACAAGCTTGGTTTCGAGTTTGTGTCGTACCCTTGGTTCCAATAACCTTTCACTTCATCATTGATTGACTTGATGTCATCGTCGATCGATTACATCTTCGTGAAATCTCTCGACTAATGTGTCGTGATCATCTTCATCATTCCGAGCTCTTCCAGGAATTCAATTGAATTCATGATGGGTAATACCATCCTTGCCCCTCGATGATTCCTGTTCTCATCGACCACTTTATTGCCTTCCGTTCAACACAACTTGTTCGTGTTTTGTGTAAACCTTGAGATCACTGCTACCCAGCAGTTGATCTTCCTTACCTCGGAAGTATTACCATCTCTTTTTGTCAAGAATGTGGTGCGAATTTCACCACCTCTTAATAATTCTTGATATCATAATACTTCTTGCCATCTTCATTCATTCCTTGGTCCCCGTATTGTTTTCAACCGAAATACCGACAATGGAGCGATGGCGTGCGAATTCAAAACTTCTAACAACCCTATTGCTTTGAAGTGAATGGGCGGTAGTTCATTCTAAGTCCTTCGCTAATTGAATCACCATTCTGACATTGGCCGTGCAACCCAACCCATATTTCGGGCGCACCTTCCAACCAATGTTTAATTGTGTATGTTTTCCTCGAGCATACTTCCTTATATCATTTGATCTGACTAATGTTATCTTCTTGTTCACTTAATGGTGGAAATCCATCTTTTGGGAATCTCGGTGAATTGCCGTTGAGTTCACCAGACACCTCCTTGTCCTCTCCTTGGGTTAATGATGGACTCTTGTTAACGGAAATCACTTCATAGTTCATTTCCCCGAGAATCTTACAATGTCATCTCGTCAATTTGCGTTGCACCTTTTCTTCTCAGGTATCCTAAGTCTGAGGTATCGTGACACCATTCGGATCTGAATCTCGGTCAGATATGATGGTTGGGACAACTTTCCAAGAGTTATGATGTTGATCCTTTGATGACCCGGTAACATGATGTCATGCCTAGCACCCCCCCCCCTGGCTGGAGGACCTATCATTATAGATTCCTTTTCAGCAAGGTTATCCGTTCATCCATGAGGAAATTGTAAGACTTAATCTACAAGTTATTCCTGATGGATCCTTCGTGTTTCCAAAGTCTGATCTTCACCTGAAGACCATGTCACTGCTATCTCGAAGCATGTCAATGGTACTCCGATTTTCAACAGGCACGTTTGAAGCACGATGCTATATTTTAATTATCAATTATCCTAACACCGTTGTATGAGTAATATCATGAGATTCCTCCCCCCTTACCTAAATGGTTTTCTACTTTATATCCTGTCATGGATATCTTGCTCTGCTTGTCCTTGGGAAGGATATACCCTCGAAATATGTGTTTAAACATATTTTCCTTTCCATTGTTCTGTTTAATCTGATGATCATATTTTCCTTCCATTGGTTTGTTTAAACCTTTTCTATGATCTATATGATATAAGCAGTAATAATCCACTGCTTGTGCAAACACCTCGATGTACAACTCTGTCAGTAAGACCTTGTTACTATTGTTGATGACATTCCGGTAACCACCGATGGACGGGAACCTTGCCTATTGGTCCGCCTCGTTTCAACGAGCAGGAAAATGGTTCTCTTCGTCCCTCGCCCTTGGTACCAACGTTGTTGCCGACATAACTGACTTGGTACTCTCTGACATGCCTTGCTATCATGACCGTGAAAGATGTCACTGCTCCTATTACAAAAAAAAAACCACATGGTGGGCCCATAACCCACAGTTCCACAGGATCGAAACCTGACTCTCCTGTACACCCCCTGTTTCCAAAGTTATTCCTCCCGCGTGGACTCGTAAGTAATTCATGAGCCACCTTTCCGATGAGATCATCAATTCTGGCATCGGACACAATAATTATCCCGTTGCTTTGAAACCACTTTCACCTTCTGACTAGGCATTGAACGATTGCCTGGCTACTTGAAACTTCTTATTGTACCTCCCAACCTTACTCTCGATGTCTTTTAAATGTTCAAACTCGAGAGGTACTCATATGCTCATTCATGGGTTAATCCCAGATTATAACACTTATAACATTCTGTCGTTGCCGACCTGCCCCGTTACTTATTCGTAAATGCGATGGAATTCCCAAAAAAAAAAGAAAAAAAAAAGGCCGACTTCACCATGAGGACCTGAAACAGAGGAATGAAGACATCAATGAAAGGGATCAACCTCTTCGAAAGAGCAACCAAGACTGAGAAGATCCGTTAGCATATCGTAACTAGATCCCTCCCCCCCTTACTCGTGCTCCTAAATCTCGGGACGAGATTTCTTGTAGTGGAGGAGAATTGTGACGCCCGGATAATTAAGCTACAGTGATTCCCCGCTAATGATGCCACGTCACCACGGTTACTGTGATAAACTCTCGATAGTTCAGAACCGAAACAAATTCAAAATTTAAATAAAAGAAAACAATAAAAGTTTTCAAAAAAATTAAAACAAAAATGTTCGGTGGTTGCCAAATATTACAAAGATAATTATGGTGTAAGGTTCCCAATTTTATAAAATGCCTAAGAGTTTATAAAACAATAAAAACAGAAAACAAAACTACAAAAAAAAGAGAAGAGGCCCCCTGGCTAACTGGGCCAGACGGCCCAGCTGGCCATCCAACCAGACCGGCCCACCCCACACCCCACTCCCTTAAACCCCCACTCCCCCTCGGTCCAACCCACCGCCACCGACACTCCCCCCCCCCGAAAATATCTCACCCCTCCCCTCTCTCCCCCGATTGGATCGGGATCGAGAGGAGGAGGCCACCGACGCCATCGCCCACCGCCGCCAGGAGCACGCGCCGCCTCGCCGGACTTCCCCACCGGCCTGCCTCCTCGACGCCGTCGTCTCCGCCCTCCTCCTCAACCCCCCACTACCTAGACCCTATGCGCCCCTCCCAGTGAGCACCTCTCCTCCTCCTCCCCTGCTCACAACGGTCCCACGCTCGATGCCGCCTCTGCCGGCGCGCGCAACCATCTGCCAGCGCCGCGCCTGGCCTCCGCCTCGCACAGGCGTGCCCCTGCCGTGGCTCTGCATCGCCCCGTCGCCGACCCCGCGCTGCACCGCCATGGCCTAGTGCGCCTCGGCCTTCCTCCCTCGTCACGACGCACGCGCCCGCACTGCCTCGCGGTCGCGCTCACCGCGTCTGGCCTCCGTGCTCGCTGCGACCAGGACGCGCTCCCGCATCCCCCGTCCGCCCCTGCTCACCCCCGCCGCTTGCCTCTGCTCCGGCCGGCCGCGTCCCCTTGGCCGCGCGCGCCGGCGCTGCGCGTGCCCGCCCCTCGCCGTGCTGCTCCGGCGAGCCCCGCCGTGGCCACGGTCCCATCCCGCGTCCTGGCGGGCAGCGCCCCGCCCGCGCCCGTCGGGTTCGTCCGGCCGCACCTGAGCGTGTGCCCGCTCGGGCCGCGCCCTTCGCCCGCTAGCGCCCGATCCACTAGGCCCCCTGGGGTCAATGACAGGAGGGCCCCGCCTCCAGAACGTTTTAATAAAAAAAAGGAAAACAAAATAAAAATAAATTATTAATTAATTAATTAATTAGTGGATTAATTAAGTTAATTAATCTTGTTTAATTAATCTAATTAACTAGTTAGTTTAATTAAACAGTAATTAGATTAGTTAAAACCTAATTAGACTAAACAGTCAATGACGAACGGGACCCACACGTCAGCTTGACCAGTCAACACCTCTGTTGACTGATGATGTCATGCTGACGTCATGCTGATGCAATAATACTATTTTCGAATTTAATTAATAATTAATAAGCTAGAAAATGATTTAAAAACTTTAAAAATTAATATAAAATAAACCGTAGCTCGGATGAAAATACTTTCTACATGAAAGTTGCTCAGAACGACGAGACGAATCCGGATATGCGGTCCGTTCGTCCGCCACACACCCCTAACCTATCGAACCCGCAACTTTCCCCCTCCGGCTCCTCTGCCCGAAAACACGAAACCCCGGGAATACTTTCCCGGATGTTTTTCCCCCTTCACCGGTATCACCTACTACCGCGTTAGGGCACACCGAACACCGCGTATTGCCTTGTTATATTTTGTGATGCTTTGTTTGCTCTGTATTCATTATTTCTTCCCCCTCTTCTCTCCGGTAGACTACGAGACCGACGCTGCTGCTGACCAGTTCGACTACGGAGTTGACGACCCCTCTCTCTTGCCAGAGCAACCAGGCAAGCCCCCCCTTTGATCAACAGATATCGCCTATTCTACTCTATACTGCTTGCATTAGAGTAGTGTAGCATGTTACTGCTTTCCGTTAATCCTATTCTGATGCATAGCCTGTCATTGCTGCTACAGTCATTGATACCTTACCCGCAATCCTAAATGCTTAGTATAGGGTGCTAGTGTTCCATCAGTGGCCCTACACTCTTGTCCGTCTGCCATGCTATACTACTGGGCTGTGATCACTTCGGGAGGTGATCACGGGCATATACTATATACTTTACACTGTTACATTACCTGTGATACTGTACGGAGTTGGGGGCTGAAAGGACAGGTGGCTCCATCCCGGTAGAGGTGGGCCTGGGTTCCCGACGGTCCCCGACGGTTACTTTGTGGCGGAGCGACAGGGCAGGTTAAGACCACCTAGGAGACAGGTGGGCCTGGCCCTGTTCGGCGTTCGCGGATACTTAACACGCTTAACGAGATCTTGGTATTTGATCTGAGTCGGCTACGAGCCTATACGCACTAACCATCTATGTGGGAGTAGTTATGGGTATCCCGACGTCGTGGTATCAGCCGAAGCACTTCAGACGTCAGCGACGGAGCGGCGCGCGCCGGATTGGAACGTAAGCCTGCTCTTGTATTAAGGGGCTAGTTCTGCTTCCGTCCGCCCTCGCAACGTGCAGGTGTGCTATGGGCGATGGGCCCAGACCCCTGTGCGCTTAGGTTTAGACCGGCGTGCTGGCCTCTCTGTTTTGCCTAGGTGGGGCTGCGACGTGTTGATCTTCCGAGGCCGGGCATGACCCAGGAAAGTGTGTCCGGCCAAATGGGATCGAGCGTGTTGGGTTATGTGGTGCACCCCTGCAGGGAAGTTAATCTATTCGAATAGCCGTGATCTTCGGTAACAGGACGACTTGGAGTTGTACCTTGACCTTATGACAACTAGAACCGGATACTTAATAAAACACACCCTTCCAAGTTCCACAGACAACCCGGTGATCGCTTTTCCGCAGGGCGACGAGGAGAGGATCGCCGGGTAGGATTATGCTATGCGATGCGACTGGAGATGCACTTGGAGATGCTACCTGGATATGCTACTTGGAGATGCTACCTGGAGGACTTCAATCTACTCTCTTCTACATGCTGCAAGACGGAGGCTGCCAGAAGCGTAGTCTTCGATAGGACTAGCTATCCCCCCCTCTTATTCTGGCATTCTGCAGTTCAGTCCACTGATATGGCCTCCTTACACATATACCCATGCATATGTAGTTTAGTTCCTTGCTTGCGAGTACTTTGGATGAGTACTCACGGTTGCTTTCTTCCCCCCTTTTTCCCCTTTCCTTTCTTTCTGGTTGTCGCAACCAGATGCTGGAGTCCAGGAGCCAGACGCCACCGTCGACGACAACTACTATCCCGGAGGTGCCTACTACTACGTGCAGCCCGCTGACGACGACCTGGAGTAGTTTAGGAGGATCCCAGGCAGGAGGCCTGCGCCTCTTTCGATCTGTATCCCAGTTTGTGCTAGCCATCTTATGGCAACTTGTTAACTTATGTCTGTACTCAGATATTGTTGCTTCCGCTGACTCGTCTATGATCGAGCACTTGTATTCTAGCCCTCGAGGCCCCTGGCTTGTATTATGATGCTTGTATGACTTATTTTATTTGTAGAGTTGTGTTGTGATATCTTCCCGTGAGTCCCTGATCTTGATCGTACACATTTGCGTGCATGATTAGTGTACGATTGAATCGGGGGCGTCACAAAGACGTAGGGTATTATCTCCTCGGAGTGCTAGAACTTGGGTTGAACCTCGTGTCCTTGGTACCATCACATCTAGACGCTTAGTTCAGGACCCCCTATCCGAGATATGTTGAATTTAGCTCTATCATGTGGCGATGGCGGGGCAAAGACGCTTATCCTTCTTGAAGGTGCTATTGCAGAATAAGTTGACTTAGTCACAGGTGTTTATTTCATGGTTATGTGCATCACAATGTTACACAGGCCACGGGTTTAACCTTCTTTTTTTAAAATAATCTTCTACTCCCACAAAAAGTAACAAAGCCTCTATCACTTTAGATAATGATCATGTTTGGCCGCTAGAGCCTAATAATGACACTATGATTGTATCTTGGACTATTTTCTTTATAGTAAAGAGTCACCATTTCCCATCAAAAGGAAAAAAGATAATCTCCCTCTATGAGTGAATAACCAATTAGGGCAACTCCATTGCCGAGCATCAAAACACCTTTAAATGCCTGGACCATGTGGTCCGAACACTTTTTGCCATCCAATATTGTGCATAAAATATCCGCGAACCGGTCCAAACTTTTGAAATCCCACAAATTGGAAGCAAAGCTGGGAGTGGTCTGTGGGTGTTCGGACCTCCGCCACATAGGCGTACAACAACTAGGACCCACACAAAACCCACCTCTCTCGTCCCACTCCACCCCCCACTCCGCTCTCGGTCTCGGCGCCGCATTGATGCCGACCCAGAACATACATGATTGGTCACTGCCACATGGCGACCAAACAATACAACATTCGCAACAAGGCAACGGCCAAGAAACTTGCTCCAGCCTGGTCTCCGCGTTGCATTAATGCCGGCTCAGAGCGGACATGATTGGATCGTACGGTTTCCTACCGCATTCATACATGATGAACATCCGTCCGTGTGCCCGACATTCACGCTGACGCGACAAACGAGAAGCCAATTCTAGTGGAACACGTTCAAGGCGTCGCTCCGCCAGTCTAGGCGTTCGCTACTATTTAAAGCCCATCGGCCACGGCACAAACCCTACCACCTCCAAGAGCTATCTTCCTCTGCCCGAGACGTCGACGCACCACCCATTCCCTCTTCTAACATTGCGAGCAATGGCCGAGACTCACCATGCGTGGTGGAAGACCTTGTCACCACGAAGTCATGCCCGAGGTGCACAATAGGGAAGCCCGACGCTCGGACCTAGGCATCATGGATGAGCAATAGGTGATGCTCGAGCCCATGCGCCGCGCCCGCACTATCCGCTGCGAGTGGTGCAACTTCGTGTCATGGATCCAGAGCGCAACCGCCTCTTCGACAAGATCGTGACGAAGGCGGAGGCGGAGGAGGTGCAGGTGGTGGCTGACACGCCCAATGCCAACATCACTAGCTCCACATCATTCACGTCAGCCCACAATGATCATGAGGCCATCATCGATCTCACCTCCAACAGCTCGATCGTCGACCTCACCTTCAACCGCGGTGTCCAAGGCCAGGCAAACTCCGACCAAGAATAGGACACGTGCCCGCATATGACAGAGTAGACTAGGGCCAAATCCTTTTGCTATGTAAAAAATTCAACATTTTGTTCATTCGGGTTTGATTGTGTCATAGTTCTACAGTTGGAATTTGGTTTATCATTGGATGAAGTGCATTGCTGACATTGATCCCAAGAAAAAAGACAGTAGATACAACTAGTCCATAAATAGCCAGTCAAAGCACTGTAAAAAGAGGATAGGTTCGATCTATGGTCATTGAGGGCCTCCTAAAATGATCTACTAAGTTCATCGAGTTGTTCTAAAGAATCAAAACAGTCGGTTATTAATGGAATTCCTTGTCGGCAACCACTGCCCGCTTTTTTATTCGGTAATGCTAACTGGTGATCGTTTATTGGGAAGTCGTTTGATTGAGATCAAGCAATGACAATTTTTTTTAAAAAACTTGCCTTCTCTAAGAAAGAAATATCATAGTAATCTGAAAAAATGTTGTCCTCTATAACTAAAATTGTCAAACATTCGCGCATCGGGTTCGATGGCCACCCCCTATCTGTGCGGACAGGCAGATATCAGGTGATAACACCCTTCACATGCTCCCATGATCCAAATTTTGAAAAATCACGTTTAGATGTTTCAAAAAATCCAAAAAAAAAATTATGAATGTTCACAAGATATATTTTAATATCTCCTAAAAACTTCAGATAAAAATAAAAATATACATTGAAAAACAAAAAAGACAAATCCACATGTGAATAGTGTCATTTCTGAAACTATTCATGTTGTCTTCTTTTTACACTATTCATTCTGAATTTGTATTTTTTCACTCCATGTGTGTTACGAATTTTGATCTGAAATTTTTAGGGATGATAGACATATATGTCTTGTGAACATCCAAATTTGTTTCAGAATTTTTTGAAACATCTAAATACAATTTTTCAAAAGTTAGAGCATGGTTGAAGGGTGGCATCACCTGATATTTTCCCCCGCGAGGACATCTGGTGTTCTCCGTTTTGTGAACCGCGCGTCGGAGTTGCCCTTCATCCGCTGCTGTCCGCATCCTCTGGCTCGTAGTCGTAGGACACGGACCCCGCTTCAGCCCGGCACGTCCTTCTCCACCGCGCATCCCATCTCCTGGCGAGCGGCCGGTCACCGGCAGCCACATCGCCGTCCATCGCCTCCGCCGCGCCACCGAGTCGATTGTGTCAAACAGATCCCCAATTCGCCGCATCCGACTTGATGGACGACCGCCGAAGAGGCGAGCGGGAGGTGAACCGGTGGCATACAGGTCCTGAGGAGGCGCGTGAGAGGGACTCCGGCTCCTCCTCCCCGGCTGCCATACTCCTCTTTGCCCTCATCGGCGCCACTGTCACCACCGCTGCTGTACGCCCCCCCCCCCCCCCCCCCCCCTCCCGGCCGCGCGTTCTGTAGCTCTAATTCGAGACGCGACAGTACTTTGTAGGGTGTGCGACGCTGCTTTATTGTTGCTGTAGCGTAGATGGACAACGTTGAACTGAAGCAAACTCATGAAATGATCATTCACTTAACAGTTACTCCACTTGTGTGTTACCGATGCATTTAGGTAATGTGATTGTGCATCTGTTTCTGGGAGTGTTTGCAGGTTGGTCAACTGCGCCGCACCTTTGGCTGGTTCTACACTCAGGTATATGAGATGCTCATCTTGTGATTCTGAAATTCAACATTAACCAAATTGTAAGCAGCATTGAGAGAGATAGTTAAAATCGTTTTCTTTCACTGAAGCTTAGCAGATCAGAACCATATGTCTACTGGGAAGACATACCTCGTGGGCCGAATAGGTGTGGTGATGCGTGGCGATATTACCGGAGGACGCGTGAGACGAACGAGGATCAGAGGAAGAGAGTGGTCGGTTCCTTACTTGCATATAGGAGATTAGGATTGTTTAATGTTTTTCTGGATATTTACATTTCAAAACTTATGCTTTCATTTCACTGTAGGTGCTAAAAAGTGTAGTGTTGTGAATGCCTCAAAACTTGCTTCTGAATTATTAAGATTAACTTCAGAGAACATGAACGGCTTTAAAGGTTAATACAATGTTGTTATAAACCAGCTGAAACTTTTATCCCCTCAAGTTGAAATTGTTGATCTTACGAAAATTTCGGTGAAGCAACCACACCATTTTCTTAATTATAGAGCCACTATGTTAGTCTCATATTTATGTGCTGATATGTTTCAACTAATCATCAACCAACATTAGCGCTTTCTGTAGGAACGCATCATGCACATGCAAGATATGTTCAAGAAGGAGAGAAGTAAATGCCGGGATTATCGGACTCGTAATGGCCATAATCCAACCTATAATCAGCATAGTCGAAGAGAAGACTGGTATGAAGATGCAGAAACATTTTATGCCAATCAAAGAACAAATTTTAGATCAAGGCCCAGGGAAGCAATGCAGTACAGTATGTCACATCACTATTCTGTCTTGGGCCTAAACAGGTATATCATAAAAGCTCTTCATGTACTTTCTAGTTGTGTATGATGATAGTTGAGCTTGTATGAGCCACTTTCATACGACATTGGTCCTTCGGCCCATGTTTTCTCGTTAGATGTGCAACATGTTACAGATATAGGTTACATGTAAGTGTCTCCCTTCTCCTTAGGTTTGTTCTACCAGCTGTTCTTAGATTGTCCCATACTCCTTAGGTTTAGTTTACCAGCTGGTATCTGACTCTCTTATGCTGAACTTTATAGAATCCTGAATTATTGCCGCACATTCTGGATAAATTTCTCTTGCCTGGAAATTTATATACTGATACAGACATATGTTATACTCATAATTTTCTCATCGGTAAGATTTCTACTTTTTGTTACATAGGTCAAGACCAGAACCATTTTCAGATGCTGAGATTAAGGTGTGTCTTCTTTTACTTTGTCATTTCGTGACATAGAATTCTCAGCTGAAAGATTGCCGTTATTTTCTGATATATTCTGTAGCACTTGCACTTTAGTCTTGTAGGTGAAGACAAAGTAACTAAAACGTTTTCGTTCTTACTAATCACACTGCACTTTCCTTTGTACTCGGTACAATTCTGAACAACAACAAGAAGTTGGGGTAGGCTAAAGTTGAAACTCATAAGATCTCGAAACCAAGTCATGGTTCTGGCATGGGGATAGCTAACTTCCATGCACCTATGTCCATGACTAGTTCTTTGGTGATACTAGATGATGCCCCGCGCGTTGCTGCGGGAACCTTGATAAAACAGATGCATAAATAGATGCTAAAAAATAAAAATATTGCAGTCTTCTTTAAGATTGCTCTCAGTTTATATTTTAAAAACAATAAAGCATGTGAATCATGTGATAAAATGTTATATAAAAAGAGAAAACTATTGGATTGAAGTTAACGGGGTGCCTACATAACAAAAATGTATAACATGACCTACATATAATTGCTCCAAACATCCAACGTATGCACATCTTCGCCCACACAAAAAATAGTGAAACAAATTGACATGCATGATTGTTGAGGTGGCATGGTTGCATGGATACATTAGTGCACAAATTATAACTTATGACCACATGCATGACTTGATGATGTGGCATAGTTGCATGATAAGGAAAAATATATAGTGGGCTGCAACTATTTAAGAATAGAGGATTCCAGTCCTTCAGATCTCTTTTTATGGACACCTCCCATGCCAAGTTTGGTCTACCCTGACCTCTCTTGACATTATCAGCACGTTTTAACGGTTTAACCGTCTGCGATGCATTGACGCTTCTAGAGGCCTACGTTGTATATGCCCAAACCATCTCAGATGATGTTGGGCAAGCTTCTCTTCAGTCGGTGCTACCCCATTGAGACCACGTATCTCATCATTTCAGACCCCATCCTTTCTTGTGTGGTCACATATCCATCTCAACATGCGCATCTCTGCTATACCTAACTGTTGGACATGACGCCTTTTAGTTGGTTTACATTCAACGCCGTACAACATCGTAGGTCGAATCACCATCCAACTTTTGTGGCACTCTTGTCAGTGAGGACGCTAGAAGCTTGGCGCCACTTCATCCATCCAGTTTTGAGTTGATGGTTCACATCTTCATCGACATCACCATCCTTCTGCAACATTCCCCAAATATCAAAAGGTGTCCTTGTGAGGTACCATCTGCTCATCAAGGCCTCCTCCTCATGCCTAGTAGTACTGAAACTGCACCTCATGTACTCAGTTTCAGTTGTACTAAGCCTAAAACCTTTCGATTCCAAAAGTCTGTCTCCACAGCTGCTCACCATCAAAAGATATGGGTCTAGCTGCTGCCCTAGCAAGAAAGAATGGGAGAATGAGTTGTGCCTCGAGAATTTTGTTATCAAGATAAAGGGAAGTTCTTCATTTGAAGAGTTAGTTGGCTGGCCTACCGGTCCGCAAATGTAGAGACAGAGATAGAGGTTGCCTCTCTTCTGGAACTGCGAAACCAAAGGAATCTGTTAACACCCATCTGACTATCATCGACTAGCACCTCATCATCCGCAAAGAGCATACACCATGGGATTTCTCTTTGTATATCCCTTGTGATCTCATCCATTACCAAAGCAAAAAGATAAGGGCTCAAAGCTGACCCTTGATGAGTCCTATTTTAATTGGAAAGTCGTTAGTGTTGCCATCACTTGTTGGAACACTTGTCAGGACATTATCGTACATGTCCTTCATGAGGGTAATGTACTTTGTTGACACTTTGTAGTTCTCCAAGGCCCACCGCACGACCTTCCGTGGTATCTTATTATAGACCTTCTCCAATTCAATGAACACCATATGCAGGTCCTTCTTTTGCTCCCTGTATCTCTCCATCAGTTTTTGTACCAAGAAAATCGCTTACATGATCGACCTCGCAGGCATGAAACCAAACTGGTTTTTGGTCATGCTTGTCATTCTTCTTAAGCGATGCTCAATGAGTCTGTCCCATAGCTTCATTGTAGGGCTCACCAGCTTAATTCCACAGTAATTAGTACAACTTTAGACATCCCCGTTGTTCTTGAAGGTTGACACTGATATACTCTGCCTGTATTCTTTGGGCATCTGTTTGAGCAAAAAATGAGGTTAAAAAGCTAGTTAGCCATACTATCGTTATGTCTCCAAGGCCTCACCTCAATGAGGATACAATCAGAGCCCAACGCCTTGCCTCCTTCCATCCTTATAAAACCTCCCTGACCTCAGACTCCTGGATACATCGCACAAAAATGTCTATTGGTATCATCAAAAGAGTCGTCCAGCTCAATGGTAGAGCTCTCATTCTCTCCATTGAACAACTTGTCAAAATACTCTCGCCATCTATACTTGATCTCCTCGTCCTTCACTGGAAGCCGATCTGCTCCGTCCTTGATGCATTTGACTTGGTTGACATCTCTTGTCTTCCTCTCTTGGATCTTGGCCATCTTATAGATGTCCCTTTCGCCTTCATTCGTGTTTAAACGTTGACGCCTCATACGCATGACCCCTTGCTTCATTCATAGCTCCTTTGCTGTCTTTTTTGCCACCTTGTACTTCTCTATGTTGTCTGCACTCCTATCCAGGTGTAGGCGTCTGAAAGAGTCTTTCTTCTCCTTAATAGCCTTCTGGACATCATCGTTCCACCACCAGGTATCCTTGCTTCGCTTTTGCTTCCCCTAGCCGCCCCAAACTCCTCTGAAGCCACCCCCTGAACGCAACTCGCAATCTTCATCCACATATTCTTTGCATCACCTCATTCCTCCCAAGGGCCCTCCTTAATAACCCTCTCCTTGAAAGCCCGAGCTGTCCCCCCCTTCGATTTTGGCGCGCTTATCTCACTGTAGACGAATCCAAAAGCGGAAGTCAACCACCACAAGTTTATGTTGAGGGACAACACTTTCTCCGGGTATCACCTTACAATCTAGGCATGTCTTCTCTTCTTGAGAGGACGAAATCAATCTGGCTGGAGTGTTGATCACTACTAAAAGTCACTAGATGGGGTTCTCTCATTCTAAAGAGGGCGTTAGTTACGATCATCTCGTAGGCTAAAGGGCAGCTTAAAGACATTCTCTCCTTCTTGATTCCTGCTGCCATAACCCAAGCCCCCATGCACTCCTTAAAACCTGTGTTAGATGTACTCACGTGGCCATTGAGGTCTCCTCCTATGAAGAGTTTCTCGCCAATAGGTGCACTGCTAACCATGTCCTCTAGGCCTTCACGGAACTCCCTCTTGGTGCTCTCATTGTAGCCTACTTGTGGGGCATACACGCTGATAACATTAAGAACTAAGTCCCCACCTTGACTAGGATAATCCAGTCCCCTTGCCTCTTGACGTTTATCACTCCCTACTTGAGGCTATTGTTGATCAAGATGCATACTCCGTTCCTTTTTTTAGTTGTCCCCGAGTACCACAACTTGAAGCCGGTATCCTCCACCTTCTTCACCTTTTGTCCCTTCCATTTGTTTTCTTGGACGCATAGGATATCAACACCTCTCCTCACCACTGTATCAACTAACTCCCGTAACTTAACCGGCAGGGACCCTACGTTTGAGCTACCTATGTGGATCCTACTAGGCCCAGCTAGCTTCCTTACCCTTCGCACTCGTCGAGTCAAATGTGAAGACCCTTGCTCATTTTTCAGTACACTCGGGCGTCAATGTAGCATGCCACTAACGATGCGACGACCCGAACTTTGCTCACTTATCACCGTATCTAGATCAAGATACGGCGCGCCACCAAGGGGGTGACGGCGCGGTCCTTGCCCATTTAATACCACACTCCGATATGGCGTGTCGCTAAGAGGGTTACGCCCCAACGATGTTCTTCTGGGTTTCATCTCCATAAGAGTCTGAATTTTGATGTTGGCTCGCCAAGCCTATCACAAGCATCCTCCACCCGGGCTTGGGACCGGCTATATTGAGACAACATCGGCGGAGTTGATATTACGCTAAAATGCATTTTAGAAATTTAAGGGCGTGTTCAGATCCCCTCCAGCTTCTAACTCCACAGATGATTTTGACCTGAACGCATGGCGGTGGCAAGTTGCTGTAAATTGGGCAAACTCCAGATTTTCCTGTCGGTGAAGCTGGGCCGACCGAGCTCCTGGTTTTTGCGCTGCAATTGGGCTGCCTCCAGCCAGCCCAATCTGCGACAAACAGGCCACAACCCTTCAAGCTGGGCTGTAGCCCTGAGAGAAGTTGCTGATGCAGCCGAACGGATCTGGGATCGCTACCTGGAGCTAGAAGCCACGAAGAGAAACTGGATCGTAGAGTTTTGTGAAGCTGAAGGGGACCCAAACACGCCCTAAGAACTGACATTTACTTAATGCATCTCTTATATGCATCGGTGGCCACTAGTTAATGGAGACATAGTTTACTGCCGAAGGGCGTGTTTGGTAGCCAGTCTCACCCTAGCATCGTTGTTCTCCTGACACATGCTGAGTGCATAGAACTACACTGTTTGATAGCTTGTATGTGCTGAGACATGCTGAGCTGAGAGCAACTCTAGCAGAGTCGCCATAAGTGGCCGATCGCCATAATAACTGCCCGTATGGCAATGATTTTGGCCGAAATGGGTGGCCTAGCAGAGCCGCCATCCTGCGCTCGACCACCGTATGTTTTGGAGGCCGCTCCAAATTGAGCGTGTGAGCAGGAGGGGGGGGGGTGGCCGTTGTTTTGGAGCATGCTCCATCGCCAGCAGACCGCATGGGGGGGGGAGTTTTACCTCTCTCCTCGTCCTCTTATGTGGCCTCTCTTCTCTCACTGCCAATGGCACAGACAGCCGTACCAATCCTGCCTCGCATCTCAGCCGGAAACAGGCCAATTAATGGAGGCCGCTGCTTGGTTAACTCCTCGTGCTATTTCCTGCCTCCTTTTCTTGTCGCCCGCCATGTTTACCACCGCGCGTGCTATTTCTCACCATCAGCCACCCACGGCTATAAAAAGGCCGGCGCTTTCCCGTCCTAGCTCATCTCCCCACCGCCCCAGCTCCGCTTCACTTTCCTCGCTTTACCATGTCGCTTCCCCTGCAGCCGGACTAGGTGCCGCTGTTGGAGGAGGAATGGATGCTGGACGAGGAGGCAACTGCCCTCATCGCAGAGTGGGATCACTATGGCGCGCTGGAGCCTGGAGGATCCTGCCTTCCTCGCTGACAAGGAGTGGGTCAGTGGGATCCCCGGTACGGGCTGGATTGGAATCCCCAGCATGGCTACGGTAGGATTCCGCCCTCATCGCCGACGGTGCCGAAACACTAGGCCCCATGTCCGGTTCCTTGCCACTTCACTGTGAAGGAGGCATGGGATGAGCGCTACGCCGCCTACGCCTTGGCCATCCGCCCCAGCCAAATCTTCAAAGAGACCCTTGTGACATCCTAGCTTAAAAGAAATGATAGATTACTCATATCAACAAGGCGCATCTTCTTTCTGGAAGCACATCCACAAAGAAGTTCCCGGTTAAGCGTGCTTGGCCGGGAAGTAATTTGAGGATGGGTAACCAACCGGGAAGTTCGTCCCCGTTTTTTTTTTGAGCAATCAAAGACAGTAGGAGAGGCTCCTACTGACGTTTTTATAAAATAACAAGTGTTACAAGGTTATCCAACATCCATGGTAGTGGTGTCATTTTGGCCCCTAGCCAACTTGGAGGGCCATCTAACACGTTTACATGTGGATGTGGTGATGTGTACAGAAGCAGCAAAAGTTTTTTAATTTACAGAAGCTACAAAGTCTTGGATGGGCACCACTAGGGAGGGCTTGACTCTGTGTGAGAAGGATCAGATCAGATTTGAACCTCCTTTTCCAGGATTGAACCGAGTGGGGGATTCTTCTAAAGATTTTATCGTTACGCTCTTTCCATATGCACCATGCCGCAGTCAGGAAGACCTCCATGAACAAAGGGCCTATCCATGCTTCCTTTCCAAAGTGTATTTTTGCCAATCTATCCCCAGCATCCCCCCAGTGTATGTTGATGGAGTTGCAGCAATTGGCGCTGAACGGGCAGTCGAAGAAAAGATACTCTACTGTTTCCTCCGTCGCCCTGTCGCAGAGGGCACAGTTAACCCCATCTGCTACGTTCCAATGTCTCCTTTTTATCATGTTTTTGGTATTTATTCTGTCCGCCGCAAGTAGCCACGCGAATACCTTAATTTTCATCGTACATCTGGATTTCCATATCCATCGGAACACCGCATCTGCCTGGATATCTTTGAAGTAGAAGGCGTAGTATTTTCAGGCCGAGTATTTGGCACTCCACACACATGTCCAAGAATCGTGTATCGATCCATCAAGTGTTGTGTGCGCAGTGATTGCTTGCATTTCCCTGATCTCTTCAGTGGCTTGTTGAGACACAGGCACATGGAACCCCTCGCCAAGTGATGTCATGGAAAGAAATGTGGCTACGAAGGTATCCTCATCCCTTGCATACGAGAACGCTCGGGTACGCTGTTTCCAACGTTCGGTCCTGCCACATGTCCTTCCAGAACAGAGTCACGTCTCCTGCTCCCACTGATACCCCGGTGCGTATGAGTGAGGATAAAGTGTGCAGAAAAGGCTAGTGTCGGTCTGTGGGCCAAGTTTGTCGGTCTGGATGAGAGGCCGGGGTGTTATAAAATGGTATCAGAGCCATATCAGCCTGGTACTTGTGGTGGGAAAGGCGCAAATTGGTACATAATGAGACTACTCAGAATGCACAACAGATATTTATGGGGATACGTGCTCTCACTGCCAATTTTGTTAATGCCTCCTCGCCGAAGGCTTCCATGAAAAGAGGATGATGGTCTAGCCCCCCGCTAGGGTTTGTTAAACTTAACGTTGACGCTTCTTTTGACCATGGCTTTCTCAGGGGTACGATGGGGGCGGTCTTAAGAGATGATAAAGGTAGGTTCATCGGTGGGGGAAATGGTAAGATTGATTGGTGTGCAGATGTGTTGATGGCTGAAGCTTTGGCTTTAAAATTTGACCTATCGCTTGCGCAAAGGACGGGTTGCAATCACATAATTATTAACTCAGATAATATGGAGGTGATTGATACCATGAACGAAGGAGGACGATCGTCGAGGGCAGCAGCTGCAATTTTTTATGACTGTTTTCACTTAGCTTGCGATTTTCCTATTTCTAGATTCGAGCATTGTAATAGAGAAGCAAATAAAGTTGCTCATGAACTTGCCAAATCGGCTAGATTTTCTTTCATTTTTGATTGGTTCGAGGAACCACATAATGCAATTGTACCAATCCTCATAAACGATGCAATGATTATTTCTAATGAGTAAAGCTCGAACTTTCTTTCAAAAAAATGGTATCAGAGCCGACAAGTTACACATGCATGTGTGGGTCGGTGGCACACGACATGGCACTGGATGCATAGACGTGTGCTGAGGGGAACGTTAGTTGCCCAAACTACAAAATAGCGAACAAGTTATGCACGAGTGCCAGCTTGGCACAAATTAATTTATTACTCCCTCAGTCCCAAAATATAAGATTGTTTTTTAAGCTAACATAGCTTGGAAAATGATCTTATATTGTGGGACGAAAGGAGTATTTTGTACTAGTTGCCACTCTAAATAACACAATGACACACCTTGTATGTACTTTGCTATGAAGCAGAAGTCTGATCATGAGAAAGTGTAGCAAAATCATATGAACACATGATCGTGCAGCAAAATCATCTGAACTATGGAAGTTTACAAAATAAGTATCATCTTCTTAGAAAAATCATCTGAACGTAAGACAATGTACAAAAATCTCAAGAAAATATACATCACCTTCTCTGTACAAGAAATCATTTTCTCTGTACAAAAATCTTAGCAAAATATACATCTTCTCGCTACAGATTTAGGGGTTTGAGGGGTGAGGTGGGGCATGGCTGAGGGACCTCACACACTATCAAACAGTAGAAAAGTGGGTTGGCGAGGGAATATCTAGTGCACTCTACCAAGCACACCTGAAGTGGTTGATAACCAAGCTAGATAAATGAGCCAGGCTGCAAAACAATATGATTTCATGTAAACTTCATCACACATTTTTGTCGGATTTCGGGTTTCGGCAGACCCTTGAGGTTCGAATAGTAGGGTGCGCGCGGAGATTGCGCCTCCTACCTTCCTGCACCCCTCCGTCACATTAGGATCAAAGCTATGAAAAGAACAACACAAGGGACACAGGGTTTATACTGGTTCGGGCCATCGTTGTGGTGTAATACCCTACTCCAGTGTGTGGTGTGGTGGATTGCCTCTTGGGCTGATGATGATGGACAGTACAAGGAAGAATAGCCTCGCGAGGGTCTGTTCTTGGCTGGGGCGATGAATTGCTGGGAGGAGTTCAGTCACCTTTCTCTATCTCTCTCTCTCTCTGCCTACCACCTCTCTACTTGTCGAGCCCTTGGAGGGGACTGAGCCGAACCCTTTGCTACGTGGGTGGCCGGTCCTATTTATAGTGGCCCTGGTCCTCTCCTCAAATATTGAGCGGGAAGGGAGCCAACAATGACGGGCTAATTTGAAGGGGGATAGCAAGTATCAACTATCCTGAAAAAGTAGTCTTCGCCTGCGCAAAGCTCTGGTGATGACGCCGTCTTGGGCCCCATGGTGACCTCCGTCTCGTAGTCCTCCTGGTCTTGGTCTCGTTGCACCGAAATGGCAACCTTTACCTGATGCCTCGGTACTCCACGGCTGCGCTTGCCCCCTTTGCACCAAAGAAGAAAGGAGGACACTACGCGGGCTGGCTCCCGCCTGGCGCCCTGAGTCGTCATGGCTTGCGTCACGGGCACCTCGCGAGGTACCCCGTCTTGATCTCTCCGCCTCCTCGTGAGTCAGCCTGACGAGACCGTGCCCGAGGAAGCTCCGTGTCGTCCGCCCCGCGAGGCTTGGCCCTTTGCGAGGGTCTTGAGTTTGTGTTGGTGAAGACGGACCGTGCTGGGCCCCCCTTTGAGCCACGCCGCAGGCCGCAGGCAGGCAAGTCTGGGGACCCCCGTTCTCAGAACGCCGACAGTAGCCCCCAGGCCCAAGGCGCGCCCGGACTTGGCCGTGCAGGGAAGCGGAAGGGCAAGAGCGAAGCGCCGTGGGCCCTAACAGCCTGCGGCCTTAGGCGCCGCGCGACAGTTGATTGGACGTGGGCGGCACTGTTCCCTCACGCCCTCCTTATCTTGCGCCTTGCTAGGCGGACCCGTATTCGTACACAGCCGTTCTCCTTTTATCGTTCGAGCGCTTCCTGTCCTTCCTCCGCTCGAACCCTGATTTCTATTTTCAATTCAATCTCGAATCCTTCCCCCCTTCCCTTTTCCTATCGCCATGGCCCCGATGAAGAAGGGAAGAGGGAAGAATCCCGTGTCTCCGCCTCGCCCGCCGCCGTTGGCGGCCCCCGCCGAGGGTTTGGGTAAGGTCAGCTTGGCTCTGGCCACCATCTTCAATGAATGCGGGAGAACGATGGCCTGACCCGCGTCCCACTTCTCCATCGGCAGGATAGTTACCGAGGTCCCATATTTCGCCGACGCCCTGTGGGCAGGTCTGGTTCCCCCTTTTTCTGATTTCTTCAATGCCGTGCTCTCCCACTATCAGATCCACATGCTGCATCTGAGTCCTGAATCCATCACCCTCCTTTCGGTCTTCGCCTTCGTCTGCGAAGCCATGGTGGGCATCCCTCCTTCGTTTGCCTTGCTGCGCCACTTTTTCTCGCTGCATCTTGTCGACCCTACCCAATGCTGGGCGTGCGTAAGCTTCGTTGCCGCGCCAGAGACTGCCGCCTCTGGGATTGACTTCAAGCTCCCCCTGCCCGCGGTTGGGTTCCGCGAGCGGTGGCTGTATGTGGACGCGGGGGTGCCCAGCCTCCTGCTAACGGAGCCGACCTCGTCTGCTGTCCCCAATTCTGGCTGGGGCTAGGTGGCGCTTGAGAGCCCCCGACTCGTCTTCGTCCTTCGCGCTCTTAAGGTCGCTTGACGTGACATCGCCTAAGGTGGTGAAGGAGTTCCTGCTATGCCGCGTTGCTCCTCTTCAACGCCACTCTCGCCGGATGTGTGCCTTCCGTGGGCGCGAGGATAGTATGAGGCTCCAGGAAGAGGACCTGGCTCCCGAGGTGCTGAAGACGGTGCTCTTGACCCTGGCTGGGGACCCCAACCCCGGCAGCGTCCGGCAGGGAGGGGCCTTGCTGTACCTCTGCCAGAGCAGGGCCGACTTTGTGAAGCAGATGCCTGCCTTTGATGAGTGGGGGCTGCGCCCCGCCGGCCTTCAGGGGTCTCGCGAGAATCCAGTGGTGGTGACTGCCCTTCCAGTCGGCCAAGGCGACTCGTCCTCAAGTGGCGGAGCAGGGAGGTACGAGGCGCCAGAGGCTGAGGGGGCTCCCGGCGTGGTGACGGCACCAGGCGAGGCTCATGAGGAAGCAGTTACCGAGGCCCGTACCGCTGAGGCTGAGGGTGACAAACAGCTGCCCTCTGCGCCTGCGACTGGGGCCCTTGAGGCTCCAGCTGCTCCTCTTGGGGAGGCGATTGGCGGCGCACATCAGGCAGGCGCCCCTGACGCTGATCGTCTTGACGCTCCATCTTCGTCGCAGGTCGATCCCTGCGCCCGACTCTTAGGCCGCTTCCGCGTGGACTTTGGGGCTCTCCGGAAGAGAAGGGAGGCCTTGGGCGACGGTTACCCTTGTCGCCTGCTGAAGCGCAGAAAGTACTTCGCCACTCATGAGTAAGCCTTCTCCTTTCCCTGCTCCTGATCCTTCCGTTGCTCTTACTGACCCTTGTTCCGCAGCCCCTTCCAGCCGAGCTTGCTGAGACGGCTGAGGAGCCGTCCCCTTTGGCTTTGCCCCCTCCACCGTCCTCGAGCACCCCAAGCAGCGGAGCCCTTGTGGCGAGGGCGATCGAAGAGGCGAACCATCCCGAGGCGTATCGTTGCCCCGCGCATCTCGCGATCCTCCTTCGTGAGCCTTCCCGTGGCATAGCCAACCTGCCATGGGCTTCTCGCCTGGTCGTGGACTGCGATCGGCTGAGGCGCTTCCTGCGCTCTTCTCCTGAGGTCGGGCTGGCCCCAGACCGGGCTTCTGACGCGGCGTGCCCGGCCGTCGTGAGGGTGCCACCCCCAGCCCCCAGCCCGGAGGGGGAGCGCTGACCTGCAGCCCTCGGCGCTTGCTTGGGGCAGATGATGGTGTGGAAGACGTGTTTGAGCGCGCTTGGGAGCGTCGCGCTCTCCGCCAAGGATTCCTTTGAAGGGCGACTGACGCAGTGAGCCTACTTGGTGAGGAGCTTGCTGATGAAGACGCGCGCCTTGAGGTCGAGGGCCTGCGCCTGGCTGCAGAGAGCGCGAGCTGGAGGGCGCCATCGCCCTTGCGCGCCGTCAGCGCGACCTTGATGAAGCAGAGGCCAAGGCGTTGTTGGTGGCCTCTCGGGAGGCCCGGTCTCGGGCTGCTGAGGAAGCTCGGGAGGCTGACCGGCGGCGAACGGCTGCAGAGGAGCGGTCTCGGGAGCTCCTGGCCTGGTGCCACTCGCTGGAGGAGCAGGTGGAGCTGCGCGAGGCAGCCCTCGCGTCGATGAGGGTGGCCTCCGGCGACTCGGCGAAGCTCCAGAAGCGTGAGGAGGCACTGACGCTGGAAGCCACCGAACGTACTTGCGAGTACGAGCGTTTGGAGACTAGGGAGCGCTTGGTGACGCAGGCGGAGGACGATGTCGCTGCACAGGAAGCCCGTGTCTTGGAGGAGGTCAGACGTCGGGTGGCGATGGCGCATTTGAACCTCGAGCACGAGTTCGAGGAGAAGCTGGGGTTGATCCGGGCCGAAGCCGAAGGCAGGACTGCTGCCCTGAGGACCAAGCTGGAGGAGGTGACGCGGCGGGCCGATACTTCCCGGGCCGCCCTTGAGGTGGCGCAAGGTGGGCTAACCACCTCCCAGGTTGAGGTGCTCCTCCTTCGCCAGCGGGTGGAGGAGGCTGAGGCCGTCGTGCGCCAGAATGCGGACGAGATACGTCAGCGGCGGCTCCTGAAGCATGAGCACGGCCCATGCTGACCACGCTTCGGGAGAGAGCCAACGCGGCCTTGGGCAACATCTGCGAGGAGACCGTCGGCGAGCCGCACGCGGTTAACTATGCGGGTAATCTTCAATTCTTTACTGACGTGGTGACGCAGCTAGAGGCGCGGTCGATCAGGGCTGACAGGTTGATGGAGGAGAGGAGCCGCACCCTGCTCAGTCGCGCCTTTTCTTGTGTCTTCAGCCATCTCCAGAGCATGGATCCCCACTTCGATTTCGACGCCGCCATCGCCTCAGTCCCCCAGGCCGTCCGAGGTGAGCTGGCGCACTGGATGGAAGACCATGTGGAGGCTCTTATCAGGGCCTTCGCCTCGGACAACGACGACGTGATCGTGGCGGCCGACGAGGGCGGCGTGACGGGCGGCCCTGACACCGCTGGTGGTAACGCGGGCAGCGGTGGCGAGTTCAGCGACGCCAGCAACGGCCCCGATGGCGCTCCTGAGGACGCATTGGGAGATTCATCCGACTGATTGTGCATCGTTCCTGCTTACCCTGTATGAATAGAACTCAGGTTTTGGCCTGATAGCTGTGAGAGCATTTTGGAGGGGGAGCCCCTCATGTAAAACTTGTGTTTATCGTATCAGTAGGAGCTACATTGTCTATGCGCCCGCGCCAAGCGGTTGGCTTAAGCGACGCGCTGGTTGGCTAGTTTACCTTTGTCCCGCGCTGGCCCTGGGGCAGCCCGCAGGAGGCTGTGGTGCCCTGAGTGTTTTCTGATTGATTCCGTTGGATCTGCAGTAAAACGCCGTCCTGAGAGGACGCGGCGGTGGCAGTCTGGGCTGCGCGCAAGCTAAGCCTGACCCGGCTCGCGAGGGGCTCACGAGGGGAGGCAGCTGAGGCGAAGCGGTAACCGAAAGGCGAGAAAATGCTCGAACGAGACTAAGCACCCCTTCCCCGAACACACGCAAATCTCAAATTCGAATCCAACTTGAATCCAGCGGGGGAAAGCGACAACCAAAGGGAAGAGCAACGAAAGCAAACAAAAGGCCGCGTCCGGTACCTAGTCTAGTCTTGAACGTCTTCTCACCAGCGCGGAGCTAAGTGCTGCCACTGGGCATGGAAGGGAGCCCCAGGGCCTGAGGTCGGCACCCCTGAAATTCCGGGGCGTGTACAACTCCACTCATTATTACGTGAGAGTGTCACGGGGCGGCGAGCTTCACAGGCACTGGGCCTTCTTCACAGGTACTGGTCTTTCTTCATATCGCCAGATGAGGGCCCCGCCTTGCGCCACACTCTAGTGCCATCAGCAACGACCGAAAACCAGGACGCCGCCCGATGGGGTAGAGCGGTCGCCAGCGGTTCCCCCGACGACCACGTGTCCTCCGCCAGGGGCAGGCCCTGGGACACCTCCCCAGCGGAGGGCCTACCTCCTGAGAACGCCTTGCTCCGAACACCGCGGTGGCGATGTCGGATCCCTGCCTCTCTCCTGCAGCCCCCTGCGTCCTCCTCCCGAGGGGTAGGAGACCGTGGGAGCGGGGCAGCTGCTCGCTGCGGTGACCTGCACCTCCTGCAATCCATGGTTAGCGTATACCTGCTCATGAAGAATTAGCGATACCCGATAATCGTTGCCTCCAGCATGGCCAGTGGGACCGTCCCGAGGCTCCTGGAAAGGCTCAGCTTCTAGTGCCTCGTCCCCCCAGCTTGGGCTGAGGAGCGAGCCTTGTCCGTTCTTGTGAGGGTGTCCTTGGTCCATCATGAGGGGCACGTATTCCTCCGGCGCCGTCATCCCGAATGCCACGCCGTAATGCCCCGCATGCCACGTGGTCCTGCCTGACGCGCCCACCGTGGGGTGGCAGCGCGGCCGCCCATTGGGGCCACGGGTCGCGTTGAGTCCTTCTTCGCGGACCGGGGGCGGGGCAGCGCCGCCGCCGGTCCGGCGCTGACAGCTTCTCTGGCGTCGGAGTTGCCTTGGAGCCCGCGGGTGCGCGGGGGGCCCCCGCGTGGGTCGCCCTGGGCTTGAGATGGGAGCTGGGTGGAGAAGGGGTGAGCCCCCGAGGCGGCGAAGCCCAGAAGCTCTGCCACTCGCTCCAGCAGCACGTCGTGGCCGCCCTCCAGCAGTCTGCACTGCAGCAGCTCTCGGGCCACCGTGAGTGCGGCTCTCGAGTTCGCCTGCTCCCGGCGGGTGTACAGTGTCGTGGTCGCAGCGTGATTGGAGGCCCTTGCTGCCGACCGCGCCTGCCGCGGTGTAAGAGTTGTCGAAGCCTGTCCGCGTCGCCCGCGGCCCGCAGCGCCCTGCGGACCGCGAGCTGCCTGGGGCACGGGGTCGCCCGAGGCGAGCGGTTCTGCGCGGGCGGGCCACGCAGCCCATGGGTCTGGGTTGCCCTCCTGGTCGCCGAGCATGGTGATGACGACGCGACAGGGCACGGAGCGGTGGAAGACGAATTCCGGCGCACCCCTACCTGGCGCGCCAAATGTCGGATTTCGGGTTCCGGCAGACCCTTGAGGTTCGAACACTGGGGTGCGCGCGGAGATTGCGCCTCCTACCTTCCTGCACCCCTCCGCCACGCTAGGATCAAAGATATGAAAAGAACAACACAAGGGACACAGGGTTTATACTAGTTCGGGCTACCGTTGTGGTGTAATACCCTACTCCAGTGTGTGGTGTGGTGGATTGCCTCTTGGGCTGATGATGATGGACAGTACAAGGAAGAACAGCCTCGCGAGGGTCTGTTCTTGGCTGGGGCGATGAACTGCTGGGAGGAGTTCAGCCACCTTTCTCTATCTCTCTCTCTCTGCCTACCACCTCTCTACTTGTCGAGCCCTTGAAGGGGACTGAGCCGAACCCTTTGCTACGTGGGTGGCCGGTCCTATTTATAGTGGCTGTGGTCCTCTCCCCAAATATTGAGCGGGAAGGGAGCCAACAATGGCGGGCTAATTTGAAGGGGGACAACAAGTATCAACTATCCTGACAAAAGTAGTCTTCGCCTGCGCAAAGCTCTGGTGATGACGCCGTCTTGTGCCCCATGGTGACCTCCGTCTCGTAGTCCTCCTGGTCTTGGTCTTGTTGCACCGAAATGGCAACCTTTGCCTGATGCCTCGGTACTCCACGGCTGTGCTTGCCCCCTTTGCACCAAAGAGGAAAGGAGGACACTGCGCGGGCTGGCTCCCGCCTGGCGCCCTGAGTCGTCATGGCTTGCGTCACGGGCACCTCGCGAGGTACCCCGCCTTGATCTCTCCGCCTCCTCGTGAGCCAGCCTGACGAGGCCGTGCCTGAGGAAGCTCCGTGTCGTCCGTCCCGCGAGGCTTGGCCCCTCGCGAGGGTCTTGAGTTTGTGTTGGTGAAGACGGGCCGTGCTGGGCCCCCCTTTGAGCCATGTCGCAGGCCGCAGGCAGGCAAGTTTGTGGACCCCCATTCCTAGAACGCCAACAATTTTGTCCGCTGTGCAACTCTGAGTGTGTTTTACATTTATTTTTCTCCGTTCCTATAAGATGGGTAAAGCTTTTAGGGAGCCATATATGTCTTGCTTACTTCCTTAATGATATGCATTCATTCCAGAATGCGTTTAGGAGAAAAGCAATGGAATACCATCCAGACCAAAACCAAAAGAACAAAGGTAAATGCAGTTCCCTTTTCTATAAAGCTAGAATATGTCCACTGTATGTGTGCTGATGTCATAATCTGTCCCTTGGCAGCGGTTGCTGAGGAAAAATTCAAAGAGGTCATGGATTCTTACGAAGCAATAAAATTAGAAAGGCAAAATGGAAGTTGCTGAGCAAACTCATGATGCGGGACTTGCATCTTGGCGTTTGACACAAAGATAAAATATGTCCAAAAATCCCTTCTATTTTGTATCTTATTGATTTAGTACGTAGCAACAAATGGCCCTTTTGTTATGGGCTCTGATCCTCTAGCTGGCCGGTTAACTATGTTTTTTTAAATTGAGTTAACTATGGGCCCGGTTAACTATGTTTTTTTAATTGAGTTAACTATGGTTCAAGACAAGCTCATGGAGACAACGTGTTTAGTACGTAGAAAAGTTTTGCTCTTACTGACAGGACAATGAATTCTGATGGCGCATTTACAAAATGAGCGAGTTTACTGGCTTGTCAGCTATTCTAGTTCTCCGTTTTTATACAAGTTTAGACAGCCTGTGTATCATCCTCCAAAAAACGAAGCAATTCTATCAATAGTTCCATATGCATGATTGTTAAAGCTATGGAGAACACGAACCCAAATGTGATTTTTTTAATGAGGTGGGAGTTAGCTATATTATCTTTGTGGGTGTTTGTTGCTTGCAACAGTGTCTTTCTTAATAGAACGAATTTCTCAATTCTCACTCAAGGTTAGTAGGACTGTAGGAGGGCGGTGCAACCTGAAGAAATTCAAGAGAAGCCACTCCGGGACGACTCGACAAATGATGCGGAGCAAGTCGGGAAGCCTGTGGTTGAAGAAGCATTAGCAGTTTAGCACCACGAAGGTTGAAGAGGTTGCTTGATGTATTATTGTTGGGCAAACAATCCTGTGACTTATGCAGAAGCAATGTAAGGCTCGAACTATGGAATGGGTTGAGGCCATGAAATGAGGGATATAAAGTTCATGGATGACAACCAGGTTTGGAGCTGTCGGTCTGTTTGATGGTGTCAAAATTATAGAATGCACACGAATATTTCAGAAGAAACTAACAAGGATGAAAGTTAGCTTAAATTGGCTTGAATCATTCTAGCAATTGAAACGTCATTTGATTAGGGCAACTCCAAACGGCCGACCAAAATGGACAAGAGATTTGTCCGTTCAGGTGGCCAAATGGACAGGTGCCCAGCCCATGTTCGCCCTTCAGTGGCCGTAGCACCCAACAAACCGACCCATTTGATCCGTTATGTTTATTTTTTTCCTAATGTAATCAAGATTTGACATATTTTCATCAAACATAGCAAATATGTTTAACACAACACTTTTTGCATGGTACCATATGTCATGCCGGCATACAACGTTGCACCAAAAGAATCGCACATGCCCATAGTTCATGAAAACAAACAAATGCAAGATGATCACGCATTTTGCTCCATCATGAGCTTTTATTTTCCTTCAAACCAAGCCTTTTTTTGGTTCATCTTGCTTAAGTCGGCCGCCATGATCTTCACTTCCTTGGAGTCCTTGACACCAATGCCACTCATGAGTGTCCAACCATATATATGTTCGTACGAGCCACAAAATTTGTTGCACTCCAATTGGATGAAGCTCCACCTCTTCTGAAGTGACAAATCACCCCGGTCGCTCTCAAATTTGCAGGGCTCAAATTGCCTATGTTCATGGAAGAAAGCATGGACCCTCTTCCAAAATGTTGATCCTTTTTGCGCGGCACCCGTGTGGGGATCTTTTCCAATTTCCATCCAAGCCTCACAAAGCAAATTGTCCTCATCCTTCGTGTATGCTCCGGTCCTCACACTTTGCCGCCTCTTTTGTGACCAGGCTTGATGAGATAGCTCCTCCCTAAACAATGTCTCTTCCTCGATGTCGACACTCTCTTGTCCTTCGGTCTCATGGTCTTGAGTGTCTTGACCACCATCCCCATGGCCACCCTCATTGATCATGTCTGCCATGACACCATCATAGTGATGGAGAACGTAGTAATTTCAAAAAATTTCCTACGCACACGCAAGATCATGGTGATGCATAGCAACGAGAGGAGGAGAGTGTGATCTACGTACCCTTGTAGATCGACAACAGAAGCGTTAACTTTGGTTGATGTAGTCGTACGTCTCCACGGCCCGACCGATCAAGCACCGAAACTACGGCACCTCCGAGTTTTAGCACACGTTCAGCTCGATGACGATCCCCGGACTTCGATCCAGCAAAGTGTCGGGGAAGAGTTCCATCAGCACGACGGCGTGGTGACGATCTTGATGTGCTATCATCGCAGGGCTTCGCCTAAGCACCGCTACAATGTTATTGAGGATTATGGTGGAAGGGGGCACCGCACACGGCTAAGAATATGATCACGTGGATCAACTTGTGTGTCTAGGGGTGCCCCCTGCCTCCGTATATAAAGGATCCAAGGGGGGGGGTGCGACCGGCCCTAGCAGGAGGCGCGTAGGAGGAGTCCTACTCCTACCGGGAGTAGGACTCCCCTCCCTTTCCTTGTCCAAGTAGGAGAGGGGGAAGGAGAGAAGGAAAAGGGGGGGGGGCGCCGCCCCTCCCTCCTTGTCCAATTTGGACTAGGGGGAGAGGGGGCGCGCGGCCTGCCCTGGCTGCCCCTCCTCTTCTCCACTTTAGGCCCATGAGGCCCATTAACCCCCCGGGGGGTTCCGGTAACCTCCCGGTGCTCCGGTTTTATCCGAAACTTCACCGGAACACTTCCGGTGTCCGAATATAGCAGTCCAATATATCAATCTTTATGTCTCGACCATTTCGAGACTCCTCGTTATGTCCGTGATCATATCCAGGACCCCGAACTAACTTTGGTACATCAAAACTCATAAACTCATAATATAACTGTCATCGAAACCTTAAGCGTGCGGACCCTACGGGTTCGAGAACCATGTAGACATGACCGAGACACGTCTCCGGTCAATAACCAATAGCGAAACCTGGATGCTCATATTGGCTCCCACATATTCTACGAAGATCTTTATCGGTCAGACCGCATAACAACATACGTTGTTTCCTTTGTCATCGGTATGTTACTTGCCCGAGATTCGATCGTCGGTATCTCAATACCTAGTTCAATCTCGTTACCGGCAAGTCTCTTTACTCGTTTCGTAATACATCATCTTGCAACTAACTCATTAGTTGTAATGCTTGCAAGGCTTATGTGATGTGCATTACCGAGAGGGCCCAGAGATACCTCTCCGACATTCGGAGTGACAAATCCTAATCTCGAAATACGCCAACCCAACATGTACTTTTGGAGACACCTGTAGAGCACCTTTATAATCACCCATTTACGTTGTGACGTTTGGTAGCACACAAAGTATTCCTCCGGCAAACGGGAGTTGCATAATCTCATAGTCATAGGAACATGTATAAGTCATGAAGAAAGCAATAGCAACATACTAAATGATCGGGTGCTAAGCTAATGGAATGGGTCATGTCAATCAGATCATTCACCTAATGATGTGATCCTGTTAATCAAATAACAACTCTTTGTCCTTGGTTAGGAAACATAACCATCTTTGATTAACGAGCTAGTCAAGTAGAGGCATACTAGTGACACTCTGTTTGTCTATGTATTCCCACATGTATTATGTTTCCGGTTAATACAATTCTAGCATGAATAATAAACATTTATCATGATATAAGGAAATAAATAATAACTTTATTATTGCCTCTAGGGCATATTTCCTTCAGTCTCCCACTTGCACTAGAGTCAATAATCTAGATTACACAGTAATGATTCTAACACCCATGGAGCCTTGGTGCTGATCATGTTTTGCTCGTGGAAGAGGCTTAGTCAACGGATCTGCAACATTCAGATCCGTATGTATCTTGCAAATCTCTATGTCTCCCACCTGGACTAGATCCCGGATGGAATTGAAGCGTCTCTTGATGTGCTTGGTTCTCTTGTGAAATTTGGATTCCTTTGCCAAGGCAATTGCACCAGTATTGTCACAAAAGATTTTCATTGGACCCGATGCACTAGGTATGACACCTAGATCGGATATGAACTCCTTCATCCAGACTCCTTCATTTGCTGCTTCTGAAGCAGCTATGTACTCTGCTTCACATGTAGATCCCGCTACAACGCTTTGTTTAGAACTGCACCAACTGACAGCTCCACCGTTTAATGTAAACACGTATCCGGTTTGCGATTTAGAATCGTCCGGATCAGTGTCAAAGCTTGCATCAACGTAACCTTTTACGATGAGCTCTTTGTCACCTCCATATATGAGAAACATATCCTTAGTCCTTTTCAGGTATTTCAGGATGTTCTTGACCGCTGTCAAGTGATCCACTCCTGGATCACTTTGGTACCTCCCTGCTAGACTTATAGCAAGGCACACATCAGGTCTGGTATATAGCATTGCATACATGACAGAGCCTATGTCTGAAGCATAGGGAACATCTTTCATTTTTTCTCTATCTTCTGCAGTGGTCGGGCATTGAGTCTTACTCAACTTCACACCTTGTAACACAGGCAAGAACCCTTTCTTTGCTTGATCCATTTTGAACTTCTTCAAAACTTTGTCAAGGTATGTGCTTTGTGAAAGTCCAATTAAGCGTCTTGATCTATCTCTATAGATCTTAATGCCTAATATGTAAGCAGCTTCACCGAGGTCTTTCATTGAAAAACTCTTATTCAAGTATCCCTTTATGCTATCCAGAAATTCTATATCATTTCCAATTAGTAATATGTCATCCACATATAATATCAGAAATGCTACAGAGCTCCCACTCACTTTCTTGTAAATACAGGCTTCTCCAAAAGTCTGTATAAATCCAAATGCTTTGATCACACTATCAAAGCGTTTATTCTAACTCCGAGAGGCTTGCACCAATCCATAAATGGATCGCTGGAGCTTGCACACTTTGTTAGCTTCCTTTGGATCGACAAAACCTTCTGGTTGCATTATATACAACTCTTCTTCCAGAAATCCATTCAGGAATGCAGTTTTGACATCCATCTGCCAAATTTCATAATCATAAAATGCGGCAATTGCTAACATGATTCGGACAGACTTAAGCATCGCTACGGGTGAGAAGGTCTCATCGTAGTCAATCCCTTGAACTTGCCGAAAACCTTTTGCGACAAGTCAAGCTTTGTAAACAGTAATATTACCGTCAGCGTCAGTCTTCTTCTTGAAGATCCATTTATTCTCAATTGCTTGCCGATCATCGGTCAAGTCAACCAAAGTCCATACTTTGTTCTCATACATGGATCCCATCTCAGATTTCATGGCTTCAAGCCATTTTGCAGAATCTGGGCTCACCATCGCTTCTTCATAGTTCGTAGGTTCATCATGATCTAGTAGCATGACTTCCAGAATAGGATTACCGTACCACTCTGGCGTGGATCTCACTCTGGTTGATCTACAAGGTTCAGTAGTATCTTGTTCTGAAGTTTCATGATCATCATCATTAGCTTCCTCACTAACTGGTGTAGGTGTCAAAGAAACAGGTTTCTGTGATGTACTACTTTCCAATAAGGGAGTAGGTACAGTTACCTCGTCAAGTTCTACTTTCCTCCCACTCACTTCTTTCGAGAGAAACTCCTTCTCCAGAAAGTTTCCGAATTTAGCAACAGAAGTCTTGCCTTCGGATCTGTGATAGGAGGTGTATCCAATAGTCTCCTTTGGATATCCTATGAAGACACATTTCTCCGATTTGGGTTCGAGCTTATCAGGTTGAAGCTTTTTCACATAAGCATCGCAGCCCCAAACTTTCAAAAACAACAACTTTGGTTTCTTGCCAAACCATAGTTCATAAGGCGTCGTCTCAACGGATTTTGATGGTGCCCTATTTAACGTGAATGCGGCCGTCTCCAAAGCATAACCCCAAAATGATAGCGGTAAATCAGTAAGAGACATCATAGATCGCACCATATCTAGTAAAGTACGATTACGACATTCGAACACACCATTACGCTGTGGTGTTCCGGGTGGCGTGAGTTGTGAAACTATTCCGCATTGTTTCAAATGTACACCAAACTCGTAACTCAAATATTCTCCTCCACGATCAGATCGTAGAAACTTTATTTTCTTGTTACGATGATTTTCAACTTCACTCTGAAATTCTTTGAACTTTTCAAACGTTTCAGACTTATGTTTCATTAAGTAGATATACCCATATCTGCTTAAGTCATCTGTGAAGGTGAGAAAATAACGATATCCGCCACGAGCCTCAATATTCATCGGACCACATACATCTGTATGTATGATTTCCAACAAATCTGTTGCTCTCTCCTAGTACCGGAGAACGGTGTTTTAGTCATCTTGCCCATGAGGCACGGTTCACAAGTACCAAGTGATTCATAATCAAGTGGTTCCAAAAGTCCATCAGTATGGAGTTTCTTCATGCGCTTTACACCGATATGACCTAAACGGCAGTGCCACAAATAAGTTGCACTATCATTATCAACTCTGTATCTTTTGGCTTCAACACTATGAATATGTGTCTCACTACTATCGAGATTCAATAAAAATAGACCACTCTTTAAGGGTGCATGACCATAAAAGATATTACTCATATAAATAGAACAACCATTATTCTCAGATTTAAATGAATAACCGTCTCGCATCAAGCAAGATCCAGATATAATGTTCATGCTTAACGCTGGCACAAAATAACAATTATTTAGGTCTAATATTAATCCCGAAGGTAGATGTAGAGGTAGCGTGCCGACTGCGATCACATCGACTTTGGAACCGTTTCCCACACGCATCGTCACCTCGTCCTTAGCCAATCTTCGCTTAATCCGTAGTCCCTGTTTCGAGTTGCAAATATTAGCAACAGAACCAGTATCAAATACCCAGGTGCTACTGCGAGCATTAGTAAGGTACACATCAATAACATGTATATCACATATACCTTTGTTCACCTTGCCATCCTTCTTATCCGCCAAATACTTGGGGCAGTTCCGCTTCCAGTGACCAGTCTGCTTGCAGTAGAAGCACTCAGTTTTAGGCTTAGGTCCAGGTTTGGGTTTCTTCTCTTGTGTAGCAACTTGTTTGCTGTTCTTTTTGAAGTTCTCCTTCTTCTTTCCTTTGCCCTTTTTCTTGAAACTAGTGGTCTTGTTGACCATCAACACTTGATGCTCCTTCTTGATTTCTACCTCCGCAGCTTTCAGCATTGCGAAGAGCTCGGGAATAGTCTTATTCATCCCTTGCATATTATAGTTCATCACGAAGCTCTTGTAGCTTGGTGGCAGTGATTGGAGAATTCTGTCAATGACGCAATCATCTGGAAGATTAACTCCCAATTGAATCAAGTGATTATTATACCCAGACATTTTGAGTATATGCTCACTGACAGAACTGTTCTCCTCCATCTTGCAGCTATAGAACTTATTGGAGACTTCATATCTCTCAATCCAGGCATTTGCTTGAAATATTAACTTCAACTCCTGGAACATCTCATATGCTCCATGACGTTCAAAACGTCGTTGAAGTCCCGATTCTAAGCCGTAAAGCATGGCACACTGAACTATCGAGTAGTCATCAGCTTTGCTCTGCCAGACGTTCATAACATCTGGTGTTGCTCCAGCAGCAGGCCTGGCATCCAGCGGTGCTTCCAGGACGTAATTATTCTATGCAGCAATGAGGATAATCCTCAAGTTACGGACCCAGTCCGAGTAATTGCTACCATCATCTTTCAACTTTGCTTTCTCAAGGAACGCATTAAAATTCAACGGAACAACAACACGAGCCATCTATCTACAATCAAGCATAAACAAGCAAGATACTATCAGGTACTAAGTTTCATGATAAATTTAGGTTCAATTAATTTACTTAAAGAACTCCCACTTAGATAGACATCCCTCTAATCCTCTAAGTGATTACGTGATCCAAATCAACTAAACCATGTCCGATCATCACGTGAGATGGAGTAGTTTCATTGGTGAACATCACTATGTTGATCATATCTACTATATGATTCACGCTCGACCTTTCGGTCTCCGTGTTCCGAGGCCATATCTGTATATGCTTGGCTCGTCAAGTATAACCTGAGTATTCCGCGTGTGCAACTATTTTGCACCCGTTGTATTTGAACGTAGAGCCTATCACACCCGATCATCACGTGGTGTCTCAGCACGAAAAACTTTCGCAACGGTGCATACTCAGGGAGAACACTTCTTGATAATTAGTGAGAGATCATCTTATAATGCTACTGTCAATCAAAGCAAGATAAGATGCATAAAAGATAAACATCACATGCAATCAAAATAAGTGATATGATATGGCCATCATCATCTTGTGCTTGTGATCTCCATCTTCGAAGCACCGTCGTGATCACCATCGTCACTGGCGCGACACCTTGATCTCCATCATAGCATCGTTGTCGTCTCGCCAATCTTATGCTTCCACGACTATCGCTACCGCTTAGTGATAAAGTAAAGCATTACAGCGTGATTGCATTGCATACAATAAAGCGACAACCATATGGCTCCTGCCAGTTGCCGATAACTCGGTTACAAAACATGATCATCTCATACAATAAAATTTAGCATCATGTCTTGATCATATCACATCACAACATGCCCTGCAAAAACAAGTTAGACGTCCTCTACTTTGTTTGTTGCAAGTTTTACGTGGCTGCTACGGGCTTAAGCAAGAACCAATCTTACCTACACATCAAAACCACAACGATAGTTTGTCAAGTTGGTACTGTTTTAACCTTCGCAAGGGCCGGGCGTAGCCACACTCGGTTCAACTAAAGTTGGAGAAACTGTCACCCGTAAGCCACCTATGTGCAAAGCACGTCGGGAGAACCGGTCTCGCGTAAGCGTACGCGTAATGTCGGTCCGGGCCGCTTCGTCCAACAATACCGCCGAACCAAAGTATGACATGCTGGTAAGAAGTATGACTTATATTGCCCACAACTCACTTGTGTTCTACTCGTGCATATAACATCAACATATAAAACCTAGGCTCGGATGCCACTGATGGGTAACGTAGTAATTTCAAAAAAATTCCTACGCACACGCAAGATCATGGTGATGCATAGCAACGAGAGGAGGAGAGTGTGATCTACGTACCCTTGTAGATCGACAACGGAAGCGTTAACTTTGGTTGATGTAGTCGTACATCTCCACGACCCGACCGATCAAGCACCGAAACTACGGCACCTCCGAGTTATAGCACACGTTCAGCTCGATGACGATCCTCGGACTCCGATCCAGCAAAGTGTCGGGGAAGAGTTCCGTCAGCACGACGGCGTGGTGATGATCTTGATGTGCTATCGTCGCAGGGCTTCGCCTAAGCACTGCTACAATGTTATCGAGGATTATGGTGGAAGGGGGCACCGCACACGGCTAAGAATATGATCACGTGGATCAACTTGTGTGTCTAGGGGTGCCCCCTGCCTCCGTATATAAAGGATCCAAGGGGGGGTGCGGCCGGCCCCAGCAGGAGGCGCGCAGGAGGAGTCCTACTCCTACCGGGAGTAGGACTCCCCTCCCTTTCCTTGTCCAAGTAGGAGAGGGGGAAGGAGAGAAGGAAAAGGGGGGGGGGGGGGCGCCGCCCCTTCCTCCTTGTCCAATTCGGACTAGGGGGAGAGGGGGCGCGCGGCCTGCCCTAGCAGCCCCTCCTCTTCTCCACTTTAGGCCCATGAGGCCCATTACCCCCCCGGGGGGTTCTGGTAACCTCCCGGTGCTCCGGTTTTATCCGAAACTTCACCGGAACACTTCTGGTGTCCGAATATAGCAGTCCAATATATCAATATTTATGTCTCGACCATTTCGAGACTCCTCGTTATGTCCGTGATCATATCCGGGACCCTGAACTAACTTCGGTACATCAAAACTCATAAACTCATAATATAACTGTCATCGAAACCTTAAGCGTGTGGACCCTACGGGTTCGAGAACCATGTAGACATGACCGAGACACGTCTCCGGTCAATAACCAATAGCGGAACCTAGATGCTCATATTGGCTCCCACATATTCTACAAAGATCTTTATCGGTCAGACCGCATAACAACATACGTTGTTCCCTTTGTCATCGGTATGTTACTTTGCCCAAGATTCGATCGTTTATCTCAATACCTAGTTCAATCTCGTTACCGGCAAGTCTCTTTACTCTTTTCGTAATACATCATCTTGCAACTAACTCATTAGTTGTAATGCTTGCAAGGCTTATGTGATGTGCATTACCGAGAGGGCCCAGAGATACCTCTCCGACATTCGGAGTGACAAATCCTAATCTCGAAATACGCCAACCCAACATGTACTTTTGGAGACACCTGTAGAGCACCTTTATAATCACCCATTTACGTTGTGACATTTGGTAGCACACAAAGTGTTCCTCCGGCAAACGGGAGTTGCATAATCTCATAGTCATAGGAATATGTATAAGTCATGAAGAAAGCAATAGCAACATACTAAACGATCGGGTGCTAAGCTAATGGAATGGGTCATGTCAATCAGATCATTCACCTAATGATGTGACCCGGTTAATCAAATAACAACTCTTTGTCCATGGTTAGGAAACATAACCATCTTTGATAAACGAGCTAGTCAAGTAGAGGCATACTAGTGACACTCTGTTTGTCTATGTATTCACACATGTATTATGTTTCCGGTTAATATAATTTTAGCATGAATAATAAACATTTATCATGATAAAAGGAAATAAATAATAACTTCATTATTGCCTCTAGGGCATATTTCCTTCACATAGTACCTCAAGTTGTCGGGTGTCAGGGGCGACATTCCATCAACCAGGTTGCGGACATCAGGGAAGTTGGCCGGGGAAGATGCCTAACACAAAATATGTGTTCAACATCTGGCCATACACTACTACAGATTCAAATAGCACTGACCGAACAAATTGTATCATCATGGACGAGTATCAGGCCCGTCACTGCCTTGGGGTCAGTGATGACATTGTCATAATAGATGGGCATGGCCTGTCGGCGATGCATTTCATCATAGACGGACATACCGGTCAGTGATAACTTTGAAAAGGATCTTCCGTAAAGTTCCTTTACTGACTGACTATTTGCATACGCCCCATTAGTGATGATAATCTGTTGGTAATGCAAAATTGCTAGCAATGCAGCCCCATTTTGCACTCAATATATGAGCACATAATTGCACTACATTTTCTTCATACATTGTCATATTTACAATTATCTAGGAATATACTCAACTGATAGAGGCAAAGGTGTCCCGTTTTTCGATGAGATAGTGGCTATGGTTTTAGAGGAAGTCGACTTTGACGATCCGACTACGAACGTGCGAGGACGCCGCGCCTTAGCAATTGCTAAACCAACTCCGAGGGGTTATTGACCATGCCGGAGCACGATCAACCTGACAACGAGGGCCTGTTTCCTGCGAGCAAACGAAGAACAAGCAAGAAACTGAGATTGCAATCTGGATATTGCGAATATAAGATGAAAGCTTTATTGATCAAGGTGGGATTCTGTGACGTCTTGGTCTGGTCGTTGGACACAAATGAAGTACGTGAAGTTGCAGCTACGGCAAACTTTTAATCTAAACAAAACCCCAAAGTCTAAACGACGCCCTAAGGGCTGTATATATGGAGGAAGAGGGGGCAATTTCGTGGCCCTTGGAGGAGGGGTCCGAAACCAACCCTAACTCTTGTTTCCCCACACATACGGACTCTAAAAACAACATATACTTAAGCATTTCGAAAATACATGGGCCTGGCCCAATAATAAGGTGACGCAACACCTAAAATAGCCTCTGGACGAAATTTATGAAGTGGCATCTTGTATATTTCGTCCAAGGCTTCATGCACTCCTTATGGTGGCTTCAAAGTCTTGAAATCATTACTTGTAACTCCGTTCTGGATCCCCTTGCGCATGCCATCATCTCCACGCTTGAACTTGTTTCAAGGTTCATCTTTCTTGTCCAAGCTAGGCCCTTCATTTGTAAGCAAGACAAATGTATCCAATTTAGGCAGCATCATATTCTCATGAACATTAGAATCGTTACCAAGAAACGAAAGTACCTGATAATTCAATTGGCGTGCATGAGCTCTAGTAATTGGTCCAATATGTATAGCAGCAGGGGTTGTGGGTGTAACAATGGTATTGATGTCCTCATCATCCTCCCCTTCTTGAAATGAAGTCGTCCTCGACGAAAGTTCATCGTCCTCACCCAAATAAGGCTTCAAATCTGCAATGTTAAAAGTGGGACTAACCCCAAAATCTGCAGGCAGCTCAAGTTTATATGCATTATCATTTATTTTCTCTAACACCTTAAAAGGACCATCATCACGTGGCATTAGCTTTGATTTGCGCAAATTAGGAAATCTATCCTTACGCAAATGTAACCAAACAAGATCTCCAGGTGCAAACACAACATGTTTTCTACCCTTATCTCCAGCAAGTTTATATTTAGTATTCATACGCTCAATGTTTTCCTTAGTTAACTCATGCATTTTTAAAATCAATTCAGCGCGTTCTTTAGCATCAAAATTAACCTTCTCCGAAAATGGAAGAGGCAACAAATCAATAGGTGCACGAGGTAGGAAACCATACACAATTTCAAAAGGGCACATCTTAGTAGTAGAATGCAATGAACGATTATAAGCAAATTCAATATGAGGCAAGCATTCTTCCCACATTTTTTTGTTATTCTTCAAAACAACCCTAAGCATAGTAGACAATGTTCTATTGACTACTTCAGTTTGTCCATCAGTTTGGGGGTGACAAGTAGTACTAAAAAACAGCTTAGTCCCCAACTTAGCCCATAAACATCTCCAAAAGTGGCTAAGAAATTTAGTATGACGATCTGAAACAATAGTATTTGGCACACCATGCAAGCGAATAATTTCACGAAAGAACAAATCAGCAACATTAACAGCATCATCGCTTTTATGACATGGTATAAAGTGTGCCATTTTCGAGAACCTATCCACGACAACAAATATGCTATCCCTCCCCTTCTTTGTTCGAGGTAAACCTAAAACAAAGTCCGTAGATATATCCTCCCAAGGAACACTAGGTACAGGCAAAGTCATATATAAACCATGAGAATTGAGTCGTGACTTAGCTTTTTAACATGTAGTGCAGTGAGCAACAAAACGCTCAACATCCCGTCTCATCTTTGGCCAAAAGAAATGTGTAGCAAGTATATCCTCTGTCTTCTTGACGCCAAAGTGTCCCATTAATCCTCCTCCATGCGCCTCCTGCAATAACAAAAGACGAACAGAGCTAACTGGAATGCATAGCTTGTTAGCACGAAACACAAATCCATCGTTAAGAACGAACTTGTTCCAAGTTCTCCCTTCCTTACAATTCTGCAATACATCTTTAAATTCAGCATCATGCACATATTGATCTTTGATGGTCTCCAAACCAAATATTTTAAAGTCAAATTGTGAAAGCATAGTATAATGACGAGACAATGCATCAACAATAACATTTTCTTTACCCTTCTTGTGTTTAATGACATGAGCAAAAGTCTCAATGAATTTAACCCATTTAGCATGTCTACGGTTTAGTTTTGCTTGACTTTTAATGTGTTTCAAAGATTCATGATCAGAATGTATAACAAATTCCTTGGGCCATAAATAATGTTGCCATGTTTCTAAGGTCCGAACAAGAGCATATAATTCTTTGTCATAAGTAGAATAGTTCAGACTAGGCCCACTCAATTTTTCAGAAAAGTATGCAACTGGTTTGCCATCTTGTAATAACACACCTCCTAATCCAATTCCACTAGCATCACATTCAAGCTCAAAAGTCTTATTAAAATCAGGAAGTTGGAGTAAAGGAGCATGTGTCAACTTATCTTTCAATACCGTGAAGGCTTCTTCCTGTGCGGTACCCCAAACAAAAGGCACATCCTTCTTTGTAAGCTCGTTGAGAGGTGCAGCAATGGTGCTGAAATCTCTCACAAAACGCCTATAGAAACCAGCGAGGCCAAGGAAACTCCTCACTTATGTGACCGTTTTGGGCCGCGGCCAACTCTCAATAGCTTCAATCTTGGCTCTATCAACTTCAATTCCCTGTGGAGTAACAACATAGCCAAGAAAAGATACTCGGTCGGTGCAAAAGGTGCACTTTCCAAAGTTACCAAACAAACGTGCATCACGTAGAGCAATAAAAACAGCACGTAAATGTTCCAAATGTTCCTCCAAAGATTTGTTATAAATCAATATGTCATCAAACTAAACTACCACAAATCGTCTGATGAAAGCACGTAAAACTTCGTTCATTAACCTCATGAAAGTACTAGGTGCATTAGTTAACCCAAAAGGCATGACTAACCACTCATATAATCCAAACTTAGTTTTAAATGCTGTTTTCCATTCATCTCCCAATTTCATACGAATTTGATGGTATCCACTACGCAAATCAACTTTGGAGAATATTATAGAGCCACTCAATTCATCAAGCATATCATCTAGCCTAGGAATAGGATGACGATAACGAATAGTAATATTATTAATGCCTCTACAATCAACGCACATACATGACATGCCATCCTTTTTCGGCACTAAAATGATAGGAACAGCACAAGAACTAAGGATTCGCGTATATAACCTTTGTCGAGCAGTTCTTATACTTGACGCATAATCTCCTTCGTCTCCTATGGATTGGTACGGTATGGTGCATGGTTGGGTAATGATGCACCGGGAATTAAGTCAATTTGATGCTCAATCCCTCAAATAGGTGGTAATCCCGGTGGCACGTCTTGTGGAAAGACGTCAGCGAACTCCTGCAAAATGTTAGTGACAGCAGGAGGCAAAGAGGAAGGCACGTCCTTGAATGAAAATAATGCCTCTTTGCACACAAAAGCATAGCAAACAGATTTGCTAAAATCTAAATCATCAATATCAGATTTGGTGGCAATTAAACATGCACTTTTCAATTTAATTTCAGAAGCAACACTAGATGGTTCATTATTAGGCTGCATTTGTTGCTCAAAGTCTTTTGCCACAATCTGATTTTCACTTTTATTTTTCTCCTGTTTTGCTTTGTTAGCTCTATTAATATCATCTTTCAAAATGGAATCAGGAGTCATAGGAAGCAAAGTAATATTTTTATCCTTATGAACAAGAGTATACTGATTGTTTCTACCATGGTGTACAGAACTTTTATCAAATTGCCATGGTCTACCAAGTAATAAGGAACATGCTTGCATAGGTACCACATCACAATCAACATAATCAACATATGTAGAGATACTAAAATGCACACGAACAGTACGTGTTACCTTAACCTTGCCACTGTTGTTGAACCATTAGATGTAGTAAGGATGTGGATGTGGTCTTGTGGTGAGTGATAGTTTCTCCACCATCTCCATGCTAGCCAAGTTATTGCAGCTCCCTCCATCTATGATGACGCGAATAGAACGTTCCTTCACAACTTCCTTTGTATGGAACAAATTATGCCTCTGATTTTGCTCAGCTTGTGTGACTTGCACACTCAAAAACACGTTGAGCAACTAAACATTCATACATGTCAGCATCTTCAGGAGCCATGTATTGCGTCTCATGATCAGAATCATCTCCACCGTGTTCTTCACGTGTAATAAGAGCTAAAGTCTCCTCATCATAGTCACTAGCGGACTCATACCCACCATCCTCAGTAGAAATCATCACACGCTGAGATTTGCATTATCTCGCAAAATGTCCTCTTCCCTTACAACAACGGCAAATAATATCACTTGTGTGCCCTGTTGATGCCATGGAAGAAGAAGAACTCTGCGCAGGCCCGGGAGGTGTGCTCTTGGCAGATAGTGGTGGTTGTGCCTGCTTTCTTGTATCACGGATGGAGGTGGCACCTGATGGAGGTGCTGGTGTAGTGGAAGTAGAGGATGCACGTGGTATATGAAGATCGACCTGCAGAAAAGTTAGTTCGCGCCAATGCATGTCGATCCTGCACTTCACGTTCAGCTTTACAAGCAAGATGAAATAAATGAGTGATATTAGTATACTCCTTATACTCTAGAATGGTCTGAATCTCTCTATTTAATCCACCCATAAAACGTGCAAGCATAGCTTCATTCTTCTCAACAATACCACATCTAATCATGCCAGTTTGTAATTCCTGATAATATTCTTCTACAGAATTTTTTCCTTGTCTTAAACGCTGCAATTTTTGGAGTAATTCACGTTGATAATATGGTGAAACCCAACGAGTACGCATAGCAGTTTTCAAAGCAGCCCAAGTAGCTGGAATAGGATATAATCTACAATGCTCAGACCACCAAACACATGCAAAACTAGTGAATGCACAAACAACAGCAGGAACACGTCTCTCCTCGGGATATTGTAAACATGTAAATCGTTGTTCAGTTTCTAACTCCCAAGTAAGATATATATCAGGAACATATCTACCCTCAAATGGTGGAATATTCAATTTTAGTTTAGGGAGATGGTCATGATCTCGTACCTGAGGGTGAGCCCTACCATTGCCATTATTTGCATGTGGACGACCTGGTGGTTGCTGTGCTGGTGGTGGCACGTAGTTCTGATTTTGATCAACCTCATCCTCGTAATCTCCCGCAAAATCATCCTCCTCCGCATCAGCAGCAGGAGCCACAGAAGTATCAACAATAGTACCAACAGTTTGGCCAGGTGCAAGAGGGAGACGGCTCGCTCGGCGGAGGGCTGTTTCGCGATGTGGAGGTAGTCGTCGTCGTTGTTGCTGTTGTTGTTGTAGAGGTGCGTTAGCTGTAGCCGGTGGTGGTGGTGGAAGACGCGCGAGCAATTCATTAAACCTGTTATCGAGCTTTGTTTCGAATGTCTTCTCCATGCCATCTATCTTCTCCATGGCCTCTTCAAATCTGTTTAGCACATCTTGCACCTGTCCACTCATCATTTGCTGAAATTTATCATGCATCGTCATGTTCTCCCAGTCAGTCTCGTCGGCTTGTGATCCTGCCATGGTTAGCAACAATAGAAACACACAAGAATATGATCCTATAGACTACTAACAAGAGGTGGTGGTGGTGTCACAAATCCGTCAAGCAAATCTCAAATTCTTACCAGTTCTTACCCAGCAGCAGGCGGTGATCGGCAACCGTCGTAGTCAAAAACTCTCAAAGCTTGGATAGAGCGATTACCAGGGAGAGTCAAACGCACGACGTAGATGTATGTGGAGCTGGGAAGGCTTATAATATGGTAGCAAAAAGGGTCAGCAATAATCAATTCAAAGATGCAAAGTTGAATAAACGCTCAATGACGGTACTGTGCTGGTCCTAGGCTAGACCGTGCTAGAGACGCGAGCCTAGAACACTAACAAAATCACAACGCTCCACGTAAACAATGGAGGAGCACACTCTGAATTTTTTTTCCACTTTTTTTGCACTTTTTTCCTTTTTTTTGCTCCGCAATAATTTTTTTCCTTCGAAAAAGTCTACAAATGGTCTAAAAACTGCCTAGCCAGAATTTTCCAGACTTAGTTTTTTTTTTGATTTTGGAACTATTTTTCTTCTGCGGGTAGCACGTAATCTCGGGAGTCCTACGCTGTCACGACTCAGAGTATGGCGTGATATGGAACTCAAAAACAAAGCAACAAATACTGGACTCGGACTAGGACTGGTGGCGGAGATGAATCTGGTGGAACCGGACTATGGTGGTATATCTGGACTCGGATTGGTGGTGGTATATGGCGATGGTATATGTGGACTCTGATTGGTGGTTGTATATGGCAGCGACGATGTATATGGTGGGGTGGTGGTATATGGTAATGATGATGACGATGGTGCGGCTGCGGCGTGACAACCTGTGAACAGAACTCGAAACTCTAAGTGACTAGACGCTAAGACCAGCAACTCGACACGACGATGCAACCGCAAATTCAACAAAGCAAAACTCTAAAAAGATTATGCAAAGGCTCAGATTGGTTCGGATATGATGACCGAACCCTAATTTTTTTGGCTTTTTCGTGGACTATAGGTATGAAGAACAGACTCGACCTAAACTACGAAAACTGTAAAATCTCACCGAGCAACCTGGAAATCTGATACCACTTGATAGAGGCAAAGGTGTCCCGTCGTTCGATGAGATAGTGGCTATCGTTTTAGAGGAAGTCGACTTTGATGATCCGACTATGAACGTGCAAGGACGTCGCGCCTTAGCAATCGCTAAACCAACTCCGAGGGGTTATTGACCACGCCGGAGCACGATCAACCTGACAACGAGGGCCTGTTTCCTGCGAGCAAACGAAGAACAAGCAAGAAACTGAGATTGCAATCTTGATATTGCGAATATAAGATGAAAGCTTTATTGATCAAGGTGGGATTCTGTGACGTCTTGGTCTGGTCGTTGGACACAAACGAAGTACGCGAAGTTGCAGCTACGGCAAACTTTTAATCCAAACAAAACCCCAAAGTCTAAACGACGCCCTAAGGGCTGTATATATGGAGGAAGAGGGGGCAATTTCGTGGCCCTTGGAGGAGGGGTCCGAAACCAACCCTAACTCTTGTTTCCCCACACATACGGACTCTAAAAACAACATATACTTAAGTATTTCGAAAATACATGGGCTTGGCCCAATAATAAGGTGACGCAACACCTAAAATAGCCTCTGGACGAAATTTATGAAGTGGCATCTTGTATATTTCATCCAAGGCTTCATGCACTCCTTATGGTGGCTTCAAAGTCTTGAAATCATTACTTGTAACTCCGTTCTGGATCCCCTTGCGCATGCCATCATCTCCACGCTTGAACTTGTTCCAAGGTTCATCTTTCTTGTCCAAGCTAGGCCCTTCATTTGTAAGCAAGACAAATATATCCAATTTAGGCAGCATCATATTCTCATGAACATTAGAATCGTTACCAAGAAACGGAAGTACCTGATAATTCAATTGGCGTGCGCGAGCTCTAGTAATTGGTCCAATATGTATAACAGCAGGGGCTGTGGGTGTAACAATGGTATTGATGTCCTCATCATCAACTAAATAGACTTTTCCTACGACTATCCAATGGGGAGATGAATCTCGCCACCGAACAGTTCAAATCACTAAAGTACAACCCCTTTAAACCCGAAGTAAGCCCTATAGACCATTAGCAGTATGGGTCAATGCGAAGGGCCGGGGCGATTCACCATCTAACCAACATCAGAGAACAAAATCGCACGGAAGTCTCACTTTTTCATCTGAGTGAATTCGTCTAACCCTACCAAAAACTGGGGATGAATTGGTTGTGTAGGGAGCAATCGAGGAGTTTCTCACTATATTTACGAGCTGGCTCTCCGCGAGCTCGACGACAAGGCTCCGTCATTGTCACCTTCATTGTTACGATCCATCATGGCTCCACCTTCCACCAATCGAGAGGAGAGAACCAGGCAGACAAAACGGCGTGTACTGATTTGATAGATTTGGGAAAGGGAGGGGATGGGGTATGAGCAATAACGACTGGCCTCGCCTCTCATACCAAGCGAGGGGCCTTTTGTGCAAAAAAAGTAAAACCATGAGCTTTTTTCGCAAAAGAGTAGTGGCCGCACTGACACGTGTCTCTCTCTCTGAGGTCGTTGTCGCTGACAGCAACCCCCACTCCATGCTGGCAAGCCACACTAAACGTCAAACTGAGCACCTGTGACAAGTAGGGTGCCCCTATTAGGCGCCAGAAAGCGAGTTAGCGCTCACGCGCGCCCCAAGCGGGCCACGACCCAGCATAGTTCGCTCACCTGCCCCTCCCCCCGCTCGCTTCGCTCGCCTAGTTTTTTTTTCGTTTTTGGTGGTGTTGATATGGTAAAGAAAAATCAGCCGGTTTTTACTACTTATGAAATAATTTGTGAAATCAAAAAAGTTGTACCGACTTTACAAAAAAAGTTCATCCATTTGAAAAACAGTCATCTATTTTGGGAAAAAGTGTATCCATTTGAAAAAAAGTCATTATTTTTTAAAAGTTCACAAATTTGATAAAAGTTCATTGTTTTTTTAAGTTCACAAATTTGAGAAATTTTTTATCAATTTTGAAAAAGTGTTCATCAATTCTAAAGAAAGTCCACAAAACTGAAAAATAATCACCGAATTTTGAGGAAAGTTTATGAATTTTGGGGGAAAATCAGGAATTTAAGAAAAGAAAAAAATAAAAATAAAAGGAAAGAAAAGGAAAAATAAAAAGAAAGAAGAAAAAGAAGAAAAGGGAGAAGTGATCAAAACATGCATTTTGGTCCGGGTGGTTAGGGCAGTTTATTGAGTGCAAGGAGATCCCGTGTTTGACTCTCCACGCGGGCGCTTTTTTGCAGTTTTAATAGAAAAAACTAAACGGACCGGCCCGGGGGGGTGTGTCCATTTGCAAGCTTGAAGAGCCAAATTGGAAATCAGACCAATTTTCTCAAAAAAAAATCGCAAAAAATTGTCATTCATACACACTAGTCCTGTTGCACATGTGTGCGCAGGGGCGGATCGACCCGCATTAGACCTTGTACAATGGAAGATGCTTAGGAAGGTGTTTAGAAAAATAAATCAGGCTTTCCTTAAACACCGGTGCTTATTTGTACAGGGTAGACGCTTAACTAAGCGTTTCTTCTATAAAAATAGGCACCGATGCTTCAGAAAAAACTTGATTTATTTTTTTAAGCACCTCTTTAAGCACTTCCTATTATACAAGGCCTTAGAGCCACCGGACATGCAGCCATTCGGGTAATGTTAGGACGCGCCCGCGAGACTCGATCCACCACACCCAGCCGTTTGACCGTTGAACAGTTGTGAGCCGGGAATATCTAGTAAAAACGTTCTCGGATTTAATCCAGGAATTTTCCTTCACTAGATCATCACAGACAGCGAGAAGGGCCTGCGCAGATAGACAGTCACCGACAGACTGGCCTACGCACAGCAAGGGCCACGTGTAATGGGACCAGCACATGTGGCAGCCCAGTCCGCGCCTGCTCTTGCAGCAAAACGGCTCCGCTATTTCCATGCTCGCCCTCTGCTCTTTAAATACCATCCACTCCACCCACATTCCCCACTACCAGCCCTCCGGCACAAAAACTGCACGATTCAATCCGTTCCAAAACAAGGGTAGCCGTCACCATGGCGAGGGCAACGACACTGGTGCTCGTGGCCGCGCTCGCCGTCCTCCTCCTCGCCTCAGGCCCCGCGGGCGCCACGGCCGCCCGAACCTCGCCCAAGGACGTGGCAACGGCATCTCCCAACGAGGTACGCACGCGCGCGCAGGATCGATCTAAAACATTTTCAAGGACTCTCGGCCGATCCTCCATCGATTTCTCATCTTCTTTTTTAACCGATCCCGTTGTGTTTCTTGCAGAAGGTCGCGGCGGCGGCGGCGGAAGACCACGAGTGCGAGATGATGGCCGGCGAGAAGCAGCGGGATGAGTGCATGGCGAGAAGGACGCTCGCCGCGCACACGGACTACATCTACACCCAGGAGAAGCACAACTAGTAGCCTTCATATCTGCGTCCATGTAATGTAATGATGTTAGTCGGCACTGCGTCCGCGTGTTCGATCTCTATCCTATAGCTTCCTTCATAAAAAAGGGACCGATCCCACCGTGCATGCATCGCATGCATGCATGGCGCACTTATGTATTGCCTATAATTTAGTAATTCGATAATCAAACTTGGTTTTATTGCTCGGTTTGCAACGTTAATTTGCTTAATTAGTTTGCCAAAATTAATTGTTTTGGAATCAAGGCTGGCTTTCTTCTGGCACTCGATCGGAGCCGAACTTGACCAAAACCAGACCAGCTCATTCGGTCACATGACGCCAAAATCAGTTTGCTTTCCAGGCGCTCCACGGCCGAACGACCCACGGAAATCGCCGAATCTGTCACAATTCATCTTCAGCGCACACTGTTTCCCACAAGGCAAAAGAACAAAAATCAGATACAAGTGAAGAAAACACTCTCGTACGTGGACCATGATGACACCAAACAATCGAAATCGGCAGCAAGTAAACAAATCTTGTACTGGTAGTCAGTCAGTATACGTACGTATTCGCTGATACAGGCACGGTCTACGTCGGCTTCGTTCTTCTGGATGCCAGCGAAGACTTGCTGACGGATGCGACGCAACAGGTCAAATATGCGAAGAAAGAGCATATAATAGCCAGATTGGGCGTCAGATTTTGGGCAGCGACAGCGGGGACCATTTGACCTCGCTCAGATGATGCTCAGATCAACCAGACCCGTGCGGAAAGGAAATCTGGTTTTCCTGTTGGATCTGCATAGCATGAAATTTAAAGTATCTCTGAACATGTCTCACGGGAAACGTAGGAATCGACAGTTTTTTGCGAGCTAGGTCGAGCCTAGCGCAAGCGAGTGGGCCCTTGTACGAGCGGAGACGCGAGGGATGCAAGGTGATTACCTGAGGTCTTCTTCAACCTCCGATAAGCTCCTGTCCAATCTCCTACCTTTGATCTACACAACGGTGCTTCAGTTCGAGGTAAGCTCTACATGAAAAAGATGCACCTCGATGCTACGGTTTCATTCAGGCGATCGGTTTGTAGTTTCATTGACCGTAAGTTCTTAATCCCGTATTCCCGTTTGGAGCTATTTTGAACGAATTTTGTCAGATTCATCGCGCACGATTATGTCGAGCTCCTGTGTCCTCTGCTCAGAGTCATCCTATTCATCCTTCTCGATGCCGAAGCCCTTCCTCTTGATCTCCTTGCCCGCGTGCTACTACACTAGAGTCGTTTCCGGAGTCACTCATCTCGGCCTACTCTCTGTCGCTGCAATGGCGTGCACACTGCTTTTTTGTGTCCTCTACCTCCGTGCACACTGCAGTTCGCCGCATCGTTGACGGGGTCGATCATCTTCGCCTCCTCCCTCTCGCCCTACCACACTGGAGTCGTTTCCGGCGTCGATCATCTCGGCCTCCTCTCTCGTCCACTGCACTGACGATACCATGACGCGAGCACTGCATTCTTCTCCTTTGTCCACTGTCTTTGCGCGAGCACCGCAACTAGTTCGCCGACGGTGTCGCTCGCGTGCCGCCGACAGGGTCGCTCGTCCACGACTCCATGCTTTTCATGTCGGACACGGCGCCACGACCACTATCCACCATAGTCGTTATTGTCCGACGTGCACTGCACTTCTTCTCCCCTTCCCTCTGCTAGCTCTTAACCCTGTCTGCTAAGTGAAGTGCTAGATCTTAATCATACCTCATGCATGCAACCAAACACCAAGTTCATGTGCTGCTTGGGCCAATGCAGGCAACCAAACAAAGTGCACTTGCATATTAGTTAATGCAAGGACCCTAGATGCAGGCAACCAAACAACTTACAGATGTCACATACGAGGCTGTTTTTTCATAATCAAACTGGGTTGAGATGTGTATGCACGACAACTACTATTCATTACGCCAACCAAACACGCCCTAAGTATATGAGGTTGACGACAGCGTACCTGCTGCTGGATGTTTACAACTCTAGATATGAAGATACTCCTCTACCGTTAAAGAAAAAAGGATACGCCTCCAGAACGCTTTTGATGACGACCGTCGTGATTTTGACAACCTATATCAGCTAAATAGTTTTGTTAAATTACATCTAGATGTATCCTAAACACTCCACATCTAAATCCTACTCCCTCTGTCCGCGAATAAATGTTAGCTTTTGTCTTAAGTCAAAGTTTTAAATTTTCGACCAATTTTATAGAAAAAAGCAGCAGCATTTATGGCACTAAATTAGTATCATTAGATCCGTTTTGAAATGTACTTTCATAATATACCAATTTGATGTCATATATATATGTCACTGCTCTTCTCTATAAAGTTGGTCAAAATTTAAAAACTTTGACTTAGGATAAAAGGTAGATATACATTTATTCACGGATGGAGGGAGTATGTCATTGATTTTACCCTAACTAAAATTATTGTTGTGAAGGAGAAGTTTCATCTGAGGAAATCTCTTGTTCCGTCTTCTGAATTGGTGTGAGCCTTGGATTTCCCTTTGCCGGGTGGCTTTTGATCAATTCTGATGCCCATTTCCCTACTTGGCACCTGCCGGTTACACATAAAACGTTTTACTTTGGTTTTTCATTTTCTGTTACTTTTATTTTAATTTTTACTATTTTTATTAAATGTATGAACTTTTAAAAATTTCACTAACCTTTTTCAAATCTGCGTAATTTTTTCAGTTCTTTGCCAACTTTCTAGTGAACTTTTCTCCAAATCTGTGACTTTTCAAAGTTTTTTCCAACTTCTTTGCTAATACTTTTTTTCAAAATCTGTGAACCTTTTCTTTGAAATCTATGACTTTTTTTAAATATGACTTTTTTCTCAAAATCAATGAACTTTCTTCAAATACAAGATTTTTTCCCAAGGGCCGTGAACTTTTTTTCAGTTTTTTGCAGCTTTTTACTAAACTCTTTTTTCAAAAATCCGTGTACCATTTCTTCGAAATCGATAATTTTTTCAAAACCGATTTTTTTCAAAATCAATGAAATTTCTTAAAATCCGAGAACTTTCTCAAAAAATCCAAGTACTTTCTTCAAAACCCATGATTTTTTTACAAAATCAATGAAAATTCTCAAATCTGACAAAATTTTCAAATGGGCCGGCCCAATAAAGCTTGCACATGAGCGCCGCCATGCCAAAACTGGCGCATAATGTGCCAATGAGGAACTCCCATTCTGATGGACCTCTTGCATCAAATAGACGGCTACAGCACAGTGGTTCGTCTACATGGAAAGCGAGTACTATAGCGATCCGAACGACTGTAGTGACCGCTGCACCGCACTGAGTTGATCTACTGCAATGGACCAACAATGTAGCATCATGTTCAATGTAGCGAACTGATTTTTGAATATGTGAACAAAATTTGAAAACGGGAACTTTATTTATCCCGGATCAAAATTTCAAAATGTGACTTTTTAATAAAAAAATCCTGAAAGCCTTTTCATAATACGAACATTTTGAAATTTGTGAAAAATTACGAAATTGGAAACTTTTGAAAAACAAAAAATAAAATAGCAACATTTTACAAAAACTGAAGAAATGATTTAAACGATTTTTAATCGAAATTTCTAAACATTTTTATAATATGTGAACAAATTTTGAAAACCAAAAAGTTCTTTGGAGTTAAGTACAATTTAATGAAAACAATTTTCTTGGAAACATGGACAATTTTTAAAAGTCCAAAGAATTTTTGAAGATTTTTGAAAAAACAAAAAAGAGATAAGTAAACAAAAAAGAAATATTAAATGATGAAGAGAAAGAAAAACCTAGATACCGAAAACCCATAAAGAAAAATGGGCAGTGATCTGCGCCGGGGCACCGGCCCAACTGTTGGGCCGGTCCAGCGCCAGCCGCCCGATGCAGCGAGATTCAACCGTCCGATCCTGCACGCTTTCACTTTCTCATCTTCTTCTTTCTCCCTGCGTGCAGCGCGAGCGCTGCCCCCTTCTGCCTAGATGTCCTCTTGGCAGGCAGCGACCACCCCCTCATCTAGGCCTCCTCCCCCTCCGCCATCCCGTGCCGCTGGATGCCGTGGTCGCCGTCGGTCGCTGCCGTCGTCTCTCATGTTTCTCGTCAGATCCATGTATGCAGCAAGCTTTCACCCATGGGCTGCAGCTCCTCATAGCGACAGTCGTAGCTCCGGGGGAGGCGGTCGCAGCTTCTAGTGGCAACGGTCACCGGTCGGAGCACCTCCGGCGATGCCCTCACAAAAAAGTACTCTTCTTGGGGTGCCGATAGTAGCAAAAAAATCAGTCGCTTGTAGCAAAAAAGTGTATCAGTTCCAACAAAAAAAGCTCGCCGCTGTCGCTCGCCGTCCTCGTTGTAGCATAACTGTTTACCGGATGTAGCTTCCTTGATTGGCGGTTGTAGCAGATAATTGATATGGTTGTAGCAAAAACCAAAACAATGTCGGTCGGTCGCTGCGTATGGTGGTAACAAACCTTGTTGCCGGTTGTAGCAGAAATCTTCATGGTTTGCAGCAAAAAAAATGTTGACGCCCATCGTCGAGGTTGCATCATCTTCACGAACCTGTATAGCAGAAAAATGCCGTCGCCGGTAGTAGCAAATGAAGGTACCGGTAGTAGCAAAACAAAACGCTAGTTCCAGCAAATGAAAAATAGCGAAAAACCTAGTATTTGGTTCCAGCAAAAATAATTATCGGTTGTAACATCCCTCGCCACCGGATGTAGCATCTCCCACGGCCGGTTGTAGCACTCCATAATAGGAAAACGAAGCTCTGTATGGGCATCCATGGCGACTGCTGCGTCATCGTGAGCGTTGACCTCACAGCAGTGTGTGCACAGACAGCAAAAACAAAAGGGGGAACCGGAGACAGCAAAAATGTCGTCTTCGTTTGGTTGCAACTTGCCGTCAGAGGTAGACGTCCCCGCCGTTGACGCTTTCTCGCACGCGAGCACGTCGTCGCCTGTGAGAGAGCTTGTGGGGTCTCGAGCTGCGTGGGAAAGACTGGGAAGGAGCAGAGCCATGGCACTAGAGGTAGAAGAAACGGGCTGAGTAGAACGAAGGAGGAAGAAGATATGGCACCAGATTTAATTCGTGTATGGATCCGCTGTACTTACGTGTCGTGATCTGAATCATGGGACGCTGCGCGTGTGGACGTGACCGGTGGAAGTTTCGTTTGGCACGCCGTATACAAGCATTTACCAAGGAAAATTGGTCAGAACGCTCCCTCCCAAAATCGGGATGTTCGCATTTAAGAAAATATCAAGTGGGCCGGCCCACTTCGCCGGTCAGTCGATCGTCCCCTGTATGACTGAACGACAATGTCCTGCAGTGAGCGGCACATAGAATTGCAATTTTGATGGCTAACTCAACTTCCATGGGCCAAGGCAGGGTCATGTTATCTCAGTTGCAATGTCATGGAGAGTTTGCGGGGTGCTCATTGTGCTCGATGAATACCGACCAAACATAAGAATAGCACACACTGTATTGGACCAGCCCACTTAAACTATTTTTCTATGTGTTTCCCTTTGGTTTTGGGAAGGATCCAGAACCAATTATTATTATTATTCTATACTTATTCCTTCAGTCTTCTTCAGTTTTTTCTATTTAATTTGTGTTCAATTTCCCCTTCAAATAAGTGAACATTTTTTAATTGATGGTCATTTTCAAAATTCACTACTATTGTTCGGATCAAAAACTCTTTCAATTCATGATTTTATTTCAAATTTGGGAAACTTTCTGAATCAACAATACTTTCAAAATTTGCTAACATTTTTCAAATAATCAACATTTTGAAAATTCAGAAATTGAGTTCACGATCATTTTTGGAAATTGCGCACTTTTTGGTAATTTGTCAAAAAAATCTAATCGAGGAACATTTTTTTGAAATTAAAAACTTTTATGAATCCGTGAACATTTTGTTAATTTGTGAAAACTGCTTTTAATTTAGAAAAAAATTCCAAATAGGTGAATTGTTTTTTAAACCGATTTTTTTTCTTCAAATAAGTGAACATTTTCTGAAGACGTGATTTTTATGAATTGATAAATATTTTTTAAAATTCGTGCATTTTGTGAATTCGTGAATATTTTTTGAAATTGCGTGCATTTTTTCAATTCATAAATTTTTTAAGTTTGTTAACATGTTTTGAAATTAGGAAGATTTTTTAGATTCGCTAACATATTTAGTATTTATTGGCATTTTTGCAATTTGCGAACTTTTTAAAATTTTATGAACATTTTTCTAATTCACAAACATATTTCTAATTCTCAGATATTCTTTAAAATCCTTAAAAAATAATCAATAACCGTTTTAAAATTTTTGAGCATTTTTTCAAAATAGCAAACATTTTTGTGAATTAGGGAATGTTTTTCAAATTCGCGCACATTTTTTATAATCGTGTAGATTTTTTGAGTTCGCGAACAATTTTCTAGTTTTTTGAAAGTTTTTTTGTACAAAATTTGATGAAATAAATTAATTCTGCATAAAAAACACCCAGAAAAAAAGTACAATGCAAACACTATGAAGCGCTACATGCACCCTTGTTACTGGCCCGATCCACTAGTGCTGGCCTAGGTGAGGAGGTGAGCGTTTGATGTGATTAGGCTTTATACAATGCTAGGTGCTTAGAAAAATAAACTGGACTTTTCTGAAGCACTGGTATCTATTTCTACAGAAGAGACGCCTAATTAAGCGTCTACCCTATACAAATAAGCACTGGTGCTTAAGAAAAGTCTGATTTATTTCTTTAAGGACCTCCCCTAAGCACCTTGCATTGTACAAGGCCTTAGGAGCTCTACTGGTTGTGCCCCACAAAGCTTTGTACATGATCCGCAAATCAAGGGGTCTTTCAGAAAATTATTTTGCAAATAGACTATTGTAGCCTAATTAGTCTCTAGAATGACTTCGCCAACCGGGGGTAGATGGTTTTTATATCCTGCATGAGTTAAAAGAACATGTTTGACTCTTTCCAAGACTTCAAGCTTCTCTACATTGACCTCAAAGAAAATTAAGTGATGCACATTTGCGCAAGGAAAGCTCTTAGCATGAGTGTTAACTAATGCTTTTGATGTAATTTCTGGTTTCGTGATAATTCAAAAAAATTCCTATAAATACTCAAACCTCCAGAAAATAACCTAGATCGGGAGTTCCGCCGCCGCAAGCCTCGGTAGCCACCGAAAATCAAACTAGACCCGTTTCGACACCCTGTCGGAGGGGGGAATCCCTCTCCGGCGGCCATGTTCATCATCCCGGTGCTCTCCATGACGAGGAGGGAGTAGTTCACCCTCGGGGCTGAGGGTATGTACCAGTAGCTATGTGTTTGATCTCTCTCTCCCCCCCCCCCCCCCCCCTCTCTCTCTCGTGTTCTTGATTCGGCACGATCTTGATGTATCGCGAGCTTTACTATTATAGTTGGATCTTATGATGTTTCTCCCCCTCTAATCTCTTGTGATGAACTGAGTTTTCCCTTTGAAGTTATCTTATCGGATTGAGTCTTTCAGGACTTGAGAACACTTGATGTATGTCTTGCATGTCCTTATCTGTGGTGACAATGGGATATCACGTGATCCACTTGATGTATGTTTTGGTGATCAACTTGCGTGTTCCGTGACCTCGTGAACTTATGCATAGGGGTTGGCACACGTTTTCGTCTTGACTCTCCGGTAGAAACTTTGGGGCACTCTTTGAAGTACTTTGTGTTGGTTGAATAGATGAATCTGAGATTGTGTGATGCATATCGTATAATCATACCCACTGATACTTGAGGTGACATTGGAGTATCTAGCTGACATTAGGGTTTTGGTTGATTTGTGTCTTAAGGTGTTATTCTAGTACGAACTCTAGGATAGATCGAACGGAAAGAATAGCTTCGTGTTATTTTACTACGGACTCTTGAATAGATCACCAGAAAGAATAACTTTGAGGTGGTTTCGTACCCTACAATAATCTCTTCGTTTGTTCCTCGCTATTAGTGACTTTGGAGTGACTCTTTGTTGCATATTGATGGATAGTTATATGATCCAATTATATTATTATTGTTGAGAGAACTTGCACTAGTGAAAGTATGAACCCTATGCCTTGTTTCCTAGCATTGAAATACCGTTTTCGCTCACTTTTATCATTAGTTACCTTGCTGTTTTCATAGTTTCAGATTACAAAAACCTATATCTACCATCCATATTGCACTTGTATCACCATCTCTTCGCCGAACTAGTGCACCTATACAGTTTACCATTGTATTGGGTGTGTTGGGGACACAAGAGACTCTTTGTTATTTGGTTGCAGGGTTGTTTGAGAGAGACCATCTTCATCCTACGCCTCCCACGGATTGATAAACCTTAGGTCATCCACTTGAGGGAAATTTGCTACTGTCCTACAAACCTCTGCACTTGGAGGCCCAACAACGTCTACAAGAAGAAGGTTGTGTAGTAGACATCAAGCTCTTTTCTGGCGCCGTTGTCGGGGAGGTTAGCGCTTGAAGGTATATTTTTAGATCTTGCAATCAAATCTTTTAGTCTCTTGTTTTATCACTAGTTTAGTTTATAAAAGAAAATTACAAAAAAATGGAATTAAGGATGCCTCATATGCTTCATCTTTTCAATGTCTTTTGTGAAAATAAGGATTCCGTTAATTGTGCTCAAGTGCTAGAAGAAGAATGCATTAGAATGTTTGGCACTAAATATTTGAATGATGAGCATGATTGCAATGTTGTTAGTATAAATTCCTTGAATATCCATGATGCTAATGATATGCAAAGCCACAAGTTTGGGGAAGCTATGTTTGATGAAGATGATATTCTTCCCCCAAGTTTTGATGGGCAAATTTATTATGATGATAGCATGCCTCCTATTTAGGATGATTATATTGATGAAAGTGGGTTTGGAAGAGTGTCAACTTTAGGAAGTAATGATCCCTCTATTTTGGAGGGTGTTGAATCTTATTGTGATAATTATGAAAGTGGATTTGGAGAGGTCATGACTTCATTTAGTGATGAATCCACTATTTCAAAAGAGGTTCCAATTGATTATGAGAACAAAGTTGCTATCTATGATGATTATTGTGATGACATGTATGCTACAAAGAATAATGATAACCATGAAACTTGTCATCATTATTTTAATTTTCAATTGGATTTATGCCTCACATGATAGTTATTTTGTTGAGTTTGCTCCCACTACTATTCATGAGAAAAAATTTGCTTATGTGGAGAGTAATAAAAATTCTATGCTTGTAGATCATGAAAAGAATGCTTCATGTGATGTTTATACTGTCGAATTTATTCATGATGCTACTGAAAATTATTATGAGGGAGGAATATATGCTTGTAGGAGTTGCAATAATATCAAGTTTCCTCTCTATGTGTTGGATATCTTGAAGTTATCCTTATTTTACCTTCCTATGCAAGTTGATTCTTGTTCCCACAAGTTGTTTTCTCAAAAAATCCCTATGCATAGGAAGTGGGTTAGACTTAAATGTGCTTATCATATGCTTCATGATGCTCCCATTATGTTTCAATTCTTATCTTTTATGTGAGCATCATTGTCATCATCATGCCTAGCTATAAAGGCATTAAAGAAAATCGCTTGTTGGGAGACAACCCAACATTTATACCTATTTTTTGTGTGTTCACATGATTATGCCACTATAGTAATCATGTTTTATAGCTTTTGTTTCAATAAAGTGCCAAGTAAAGCCTTTAGGATCTTCTTGGGTGATTGTTGTTTGATCTTGCTGGAAAAAATAGAAAGTATGCGCTCACGAGAATAATTTTCATTTTTTACCAGAGATTGATAAAATACCAATTCAAACTGCAGTGGATCAATATACAAATTCTCCTGGTCTTCCTAATTTTTCAGAATTTTTGGAGTTACAGAAGTATTCGAAACCTCCAGATTGCTACAGATTGTTCTGTTTTTTGACAGATTCTGTTTTCTATGTGTTGTTTGCTTATTTTGATGAATCTATGAGTAGTATCGGAGGGTATGAACCATAGAGAAGTTGGAATACAGTAGATATTACACCAATATGAATTCAGAATGAGTTCACAACAGTAGTATAGTAGGGTATGAACCATAGAGAAGTTTGCTTATTTTGACTTATGCATGTTCCTATGACTATGAGATTATGCAACTCCCGAATGACGGAGGAACACTTAGTGTGCTATCAAACGTCACAACGAAATTGGGTGATTATAAAGAAGCTCTACATGTGTCTCTGATGGTGTTTGTTGAGTTGGCATAGATCGAGATTATGATTTGTCAATCCGTGTTTCGGAGAGGTATCTCTGGGCCCTCTCGGTAATGCACATCACTGTAAGCCTTGCAAGCAATGTGACTAATGAGTTAGTTGCAGGATGTGATACGTCTCCAATGTATCTACTTTTCCAAACACTTTTGCCCTTGTTTTGGACTCTAACTTGCATGATTTGAATGGAACTAACCCGGACTGACGTTGTTTTCAGCAGAATTGCCATGGTGTTATTTTTGTGCAGAAATAAAAGTTCTCGGAATGACCTGAAAATCAACGGAGAATATTTTTGGAATATATAAAAAATACTGGCGAAAAAATCAAGGCTAGGGGGCCTACACCCTGTCCACAAGGGTGGGGGCGCTCCTACCCCCCTGGGCGCGCCCCCTACATCGTGGGCCCCCTGGTGCTCCACCGACCTCAACTCCAACTCTATATATTTACATTTGGGGAGAAAAAAAATCAAAGAGAAGGATTCATCATGTTTTACGATATGGATCTGCCGCCAAGCCCTAATCTCTCTCGGGAGGGCTGATCTGGAGTCCGTTCGGGGCTCCGGAGAGGGGAATCCATCGCCATCATCATCAACCTTCCTCCAACACTAATTTCATGATGCTCACCGCCGTGCGTGAGTAATTCCATCGTAGCCTTGCTGGACAGTGATGGGTTGGATGAGATTTATCATGTAATCAAGTTAGTTTTGTAGGGTTTGATCCCTAGTATCCATTATGTTCTGAGATTGATGTTGCTATGACTTTGCTATGCTTATGCTTGTCATTAGGGCCTGAGTGCCATGAATTCAGATCTGAATCTATTATGTTTTCATGAATATATGTGAGTTCTTGATCCTATGTTGCAAGTCTATAGTCACCTATTATGTGTTATGATCCGTTAACCCCCAAGTGACAATAATCGAGATACTTACCGGTGATGACCGTAGTTTGAGAAGTTCATGTATTCACTAAGTGTTAATGCTTTGGTCCGGTACTCTATTAAAAGGAGGCCTTAATATTCCTTAGTTTCCAATAGGACCCTGCTGCCACGGGAGGGTAGACAAAAGGTGTCATGCAAGTTCTTTTCCATAAGCACGTATGACTATATTCGGAATACATGCCTACATTACATTGATGAACTGGAGCTAGTTCTGTGTCACCCTATGTTATAACTGTTGCATGAGGACTCGCATCCGACATATTTATCAATCACTGATCCATTTCCTACGAGCTTTTCACATATTGATCTTTGCTTAGTTACTTTTCTGTTGCCACTATTACAATCACTACAAAACTAATATTGTTACTTGTGCCACCGTTACCGTTACTTCCATATTACTTTTCTACTAAATACTTTTCTATAGATATTAAGTTTTCCAGGTGTGGTTGAATTGACAACTCAGCTGCTAATACCTGAGAATATTCTTTGGCTCCCATTGTGTCGAATCAATAAATTTGGGTTGAATACTCTACCCTCGAAAACTGTTGCGATCTCCTATACGTGTGGGTTATCAAGACTATTTTCTGGCGCCGTTGCTGGGGAGCATAACTCTATTCTTTGAGTCACTTGGGATTTATATCTTCTGATAACTATGAAGAACTTGAAAGATGAAAGAACTAAGATTTTTCCCTCAACTACGAGGGGAGGTAAGGAACTGCCATCTAGCTCTGCACTTGATTCACCTTATGTTTTGAGTAAACTTGCGACACCTACTCCTGCTATTCATTCTGATATGTCGCATGTTATTGATGATGCCACTTCTGCTTTGCATGATACTTATGATGAAACTACTTCTATGCTTGATAATATTGTGCCACTAGGTGAATTTCTTGATGAACAACTTTTAGGGGTAGAGAGAATGAAATTATTGAAACTAATAATATTGATGAAAGTGATGATGAAGATTCTCCCCTAGATATGAATTGCTTGTTGTGCCTGAGGGTTATGTTATGGATGAAGAAACTGCTAGAGACTTTTTAGCTTGCAATGATAGATATGATATTAACAAATTATTAGCTAAGCTCAAAGAAAAATCCTTGAATGCTAGAATGAAACATGACCCTGCTTTTGCTACTTCACCTATCTGTATTTCCGATAAGGATTATGATTTCTCTGTCAACCCTGAGTTAATTACTTCGGTTGAATCTGAACCTTTTTATGGCTATGAATCTGAAACTGTTGTGGCACACCTTACTAAGTTAAATGATATAGCCACCCTATTCACTAATGATTAGAAAACTTGCTACTATTATATCCTTAAGTTATTTCCGTTCTCATTAAAGGGTGATGCTAAAACATGGTTTAATTCTCTTGATCCTGGTTGTGTGCGTAGTCCCCAGGATATGATTTATTACTTATCTACTAAATATTTCCCCGCTCATAAGAAACAAGCTGCTTTAAGGGAAATATATAATTTTGTGCAAATTCAAGAAGAGAGTCTCCCACAAGCTTGGGGGAGGCTTCTCCAATTACTTAATGCTTTGTCTGATCATCCTCTCAAGAAAAATGAAATACTTGATATCTTTTATAATGGACTAACTGATGCTTCCAGAGACCACCTGGATAGTTGTGCTGGTTGTGTTTTCAGGGAAAGAACAGTTGATCAAGCTGAAGTGCTATTGAATAATATGTTGAGTAATGAAAATGACTGGACACTTCCTGAACCAACTCCTAAGCCAACTCCGAAGAAAAGGGGTATTCTATTTCTCAGTCCCAAAGATATGCAAGAGGCAAAGAAATCTATGAAAGAAAAAGGTATTAAAGCTGAAGATGTTAAGAATTTACCACCTATTGAAGAAATACATGGTCTTGATAACGCGACACAGGTAGTAAAGGTAAACTCTCTCTATAGATTTGATGAAGGTGATATTCCTCATTATAAGTCTGCTAGCCAATGCTTGGATGAGTTTGATAATTTTATTGTTAAACAAGAAAACTTCAATGCTTATGTTGCTAGAAAATTGAAACGTAATGCTTATATGATGGAACACCTGAGTGATTATATGTCTAGAGTTAAAGGTGAACTTAAACTTATTAGTAAACATTCTTCTATGGTTACCAATCAAGTAGAACAAGTGCTTAGAGCTCAGAATGATTTTCTCAATGAATTAAATAATAAGAAAAATGATAATAGTGTTAGAGTTATGACTAGAGGGGGTAAAATGACTCAGGAACCTTTGTATCCTGAGGGCCACCCTAAGAGAATTGAGCAAGATTCTCAGAGAACTAATGTTGATGCACCTAGTTCTCTAAGAAAAAGAAAAAGAAAAATGATAGGACTTTGCATGCTTCTAGTGAACCTGTTGTCGACACACCTGAGAATCCCAATGATATTTCTATTTCTGATGCTGAAACACAATCTGGTGATGAACATGAACCTAGTGATAATGTTAATAATGATGTTCATGTTGGTGCTCAACCTAGCAATAACAATGATGTAGAGATTGAACCTGTTGTTGATCTTGATACCCTCAATCAAAGAATCAACGTTATGATAAGAAAGACTTTGTTGCTAGGAAGCACGGTAAATAAAGAGAACCATGGGTTCAGAAACCCATGCCTTTTCCTCCTAAACCATCCAAGAAAAAGGATGATGAGGATTTTGAGCGCTTTGCTGAAATGATTAGACCTATCTTTTTGCGTATGTGTTTGACTGATATGCTTAAAATGAATCCTTATGCTAAGTACATGAAAGATATTACAAATAAAAGAAATATACCAGAAGCTAAAATTTCGACCATGCTTGCTAATTACACTTTTAAAGATGGAATACCAAAGAAACTTGGAGATCCAGGAGTACCAACTATACCATGCTCCATTAAAAGAAACTATGTTAAAACTGCTTTATGTGATCTTGGAGCCGGTGTTAGTGTTATGCCCCTCTCTTTATATCGTAGACTTGATTTGAATAAGTTGACACCTACTGAAATATCTTTGCAAATGGCTAATAAATCAACTGCTATACCTGTCGGTATTTATGAGGATGTGCCTGTTGTGGTTGCAAACGTTACTATTTTAACGGACTTTGTTATTTGTGATATTCCTGAGGATGATAGTATGTCTATTATTCTTGGTAGACCCTTTCTGAATACTGCAGGGGTTGTTATTGATTGCAACAAAGGCAATGTCACTTTTCATGTTAATGGTAATGAGCATACGATACACTTTCCGAGGAAACAACCTCAAGTCCATAGTATCAATTCTATTGGAAAAATTTCAACGATTATTATTGGAGGTTTTGAATTTCCTCTTCCTATTGTCAAGAAGAAATATGATATTCTTATTGTTGGGGATGTGCATATCCCCGTTTAGGTAACCTAGTGTTATTGGAAATTTCTCCGGTTTCATGCGATTCGGAATGAGTTTGTTAACAAGACTTGATCAACCTTGTTAGTGGATTCCTTTTGATGAGCATGAGATGGATGAAGTTAGAAAGCACAACTCTATGTACCCTTTTTTTTACTTTCGGTTATTTAGATTTAATAAAGCAAAAATAGTATTTTCTGTCTGTTTTCTGAATTATTCTTGCAATAAAAAATACCCAGAAAATAAAAATTCTTCAAATATCCTGAAAATGAAATATGATTTTTTGTAGAATATTTAAGAATATACGGCACTGAGAACACACTAGAGGGAGCCACCGCCTAGCCACGAGGGTCCAGGGCGCGCTCTACCCCCTGGGCGCGCCCCCTGCCTCGTGGGCCCCCCGTGGCCCCCCTCCACTTATTGTAGCACCCACACACTTCGTCTTCCTCCAGAAAAATCATCCACCAGCTCAAACCTGAGTTCTAGCTCATCTTGCTACCATTTTCGATCTCCTTGCTCAAAGCTCCATTCACAAAACTGCTTTGGGGGATTGTTCTCTGGTATGTGACTCCTCCAATGGTCTAATTAGTTTTTGTTCTAGTGCTTTATTTATTGCAAAATTTTTCTGCTTAGGTGACCCTGTTCTTGAGCTTGCATGTCAAATTTATGTGGTCATGATATGGCCTCTAGGCAGTTGTGGGGGTAGTTGCTATCAATCTTGTTGAGTTTGATTCACTTTTATTTCGAGTCACTAAAAATTTCAGAAATTTTTCAGAGGAAGAAATATGTTTAGGAAAATGTACCAGGGTGGTTCCTCAAGGAAGCAAGGACCCAGGCCCGCGATACGTGAGCCGGACTATGAACTACCAAGAGAAGCTCAAGTGCGGCCTTGTGAATGCCCGTCAGAAGATTTTATGGTCCAAGCAGGAATTAAGGAGGAATATAATGCTTTGGTGCGTAATCCTGAACTTGAGGGCTTCATGTCAGATAAGTGCCCCCAATATTATCACCTAACTGATTGCTTTGTGAGAAGATTTAAATTTACATCATCACGCAATTCTCACACTGTCCTATTTGATCAGTATGATAAATCTTATACCATGGACTTAGAAGATTTGAGTACTGCTTGTAAACTCCTGCAATGGGGTAATGTTAGTGAACCTCGCAAATCTGAATTTGAAGAATTTCTTGCTACTATCACTGTAGGGGAATCTAGAGAAATAACACAAGCTACCATAGGGAGCATTCATTTTCCTGCGATACATTATTTTGCTCTCTTTATAGGTAGATGCATTAATGGTAAGGATGAGGCTTGTCACATGTGCATTCCAGATCTTAGTGTCCTCAAGAGTGTTGTATTAGGTGATAAACAATATACTTGGGGGCTATTGTTGCGCGTAGGTTGCATCTTAATAGTTTAAGTGAAGATTTGTTTGGTGGAATTTATGCAACTCGTGTAGCTAATTTTCTTAAGATACCCATACATGAGAATGATATGGAGTTGCCTCCTGCTTACCTAGATTTTAATGCTATGGTTCGCCATCAGTTTATTGAGAGGAATGAACAACCTCTCCAGTCCCGACTAATCTTTGACAGGCGTCACACTGTCCATGTTGCTCTCTCTGCTCCCGCTTTCTTTGACTTTCAGACAAAAGGGAGATATGTTATAACTAGGGAGGAGGCGAACGAGTACGAGAGGAGGACGGAGGCAGCTCGCCTCCAAGTTGCAGCTTGTCAGGCAGTAGCTGCTGCATCTCAGTACGACCCCAGCTTCAACTTCGGATATCCACCAGGCTAGCCATGGCCATAGACCAACTTAGGCAAAAAGCCTAAGCTTGGGGGAGTACGTATTTCTCACCGACATTACATTCATGTTCACACACTCATGTCAGTTGTCGGTGCTCATACTTTTTCATTGTACTATCCATGCTAGTTTATTTTATGTTTTAGGCTTTCTTCTTGTGTGTTTGAAAAACCTTAAGAAAAACAAAAAAATAAGTTGTAGCTTTTAGCTAGTTTACTTTCCATGCATGTAGTAGTAGTAATTAAAAAGAAAACCCAAAAATATTTCTCGTTCTTCTTTTGTTGTTGGGAGCTTTCCCGTGTAAATAGTTTATTTCTTTTCTTTGGGGGTCGAGAGGAGAAGACCATAATGAAAATGTTGATTGGCTCTTATATACATTATTGTTGACCTAACAAAGGGCCCATATTACCTTGTCTTCTCCTGTATATTGAATGCTTGTAGATTCCAGCTTAGTCCAATGCACGCGCACTATTATTATTATCCACACCGTTTGGTTGTGCAAGTGAAAGGCAATAATGACGATATATGATAAACAGATTGAGATGAGAAAAGCTGGTATGAACTTGACCTATCTTGTTTTTGTAAATATGATTAGTTCATCGTTCTTGATTCAGCCTATTATGAATGAAACATGTTTGCAATGACAATTAGAGATTATAGTTGCTCATGCCACGCTTAAGTAGCTAGGAGTTTATAATGGTTTACCTTGTGTGTCAACATGCTATTAAAATGGTTGTGACGTGGTATGATAGGGTGGTATCCTCCTTTGAATGATTCAAGTGGCTTGACTTGGCACATGTTCACGCATGTAGTTGAAACAAAATCAACATAGCCTCCACGATACTTATCTTCATGGTGAATTATATCCTACTCATGCTTGCATTCAATGTTGATTAATTTTAATGCATGTTCATGACTGTTGTCGCTCTCTAGCTGGTCGCTTCCCAGTCCCTTTCTAGCCTTCACTTGTACTAAGTGGGAATATTGCTTGTGCATCCAATTCCATGAACCCCAAAGTTATTCCATATGAGTCCACCATACCTTCCTATATGCGGTATCTACCTGCCGTTCCAAGTAAATTTGTATGTGCCAAACTCCAAACCTTCAAATGAAATTCCATTTTGTATGCTCGAATAGCTCATGTATCAACTAGGGCTGTCTATATCTTCCATGCTAGGCGGGTTATTCTCAAGAGGAGTGGACTCCGCTCCTCACTCACGAGAGAATGGCTGGTAACCGGGATGCGCAGTCCCATGCTCAATTCAAATCAAAATAATTGCAAACAAAACTCTCCCGGGATTGTTGTTAGTTGGAGGCACCCATTGTTTCAGACAAGCCATGGATTGATGTTTGTTGGTGGTAGGGGGAGTATAAACTTCACCGTTCTGCTTGGGAACCGCCTATAATGTGTGTAGCATGGAATATATCGAGATCTCTCGGTTGTTATGTTGACAATGAAAGTATACCGCTCAAAATATTATTCATCTCTATTTCAAAACCGAGCTCTGGCACCTCTACAAATCCCCGCTTCCCTCTGCAAAAGGCCTATCTATTTACTTTTATGTTGAGTCATCATCCTCTTATTAAAAAGCACTAGTTGGAGAGCACCGCTGTCATTTGGATGCATTACTATTAGTTTACATTGAGTATGGCTGTGACTGGATCTCTTTTACCATGAATTACAATTTCCAGTCAGCCCTTGATCTTCAGAGGTGCTCTGCATTTATGTTTTGCGGTCTCAGAAAGGGCTAGCGAGATACCATCTTGTTATATCATATTATGATTGTTTTGAGAAAGTGCTGTCATACGAGATTTACTATTATTGCTCGCTAGTTGATTATGTCATTGATATGAGTAAACATGAGACCCAAATGTTATTGTGAATATGGTTAGTTTATAATCTTTGCTGAAAACTTGAATGCTGACTTTACATATTTACAAGAACAAGAGCAAACAGAGTTTGTAAAAGTTTTTCTTTATCACTTTCAGTTTATCAACATAATTGCTTGAGGACAAGCAAATGTTTAAGCTTGGGGGAGTTGATACGTCTCCAATGTATCTACTTTTCCAAACACGTTTGCCCTTGTTTTGAACTCTAACTTGCATGATTTGAATGGAACTAACCCGGATTGACGCTGTTTTCAACAGAATTGCCATGGTGTTATTTTTGTGCAGAAATAAAAGTTCTTGGAATGACCTGAAAATCAACGAAGAATATTTTTGGAATATATAAAAAATATTGGCGAAAGAATCAAGGCCAGGGGGCCTACACACTGTCCACAAGGGTGGGGGCGCGCCTACCCCCCTAGGCGCGCCCCCTGCCTCGTGGGCCCCCTAGTGCTCCACCGACCTCAACTCCAACTCTATATATTCACATACGGGGAGAAAGAAAATAAGAGACAAGGATTCATCATGTTTTACGATACGGATCCGCCGCCAAGACCTAATCTCTCTCGGGAGGGCTGATCTGGAGTCCGTTCATGGCTCCGGAGAGGGGAATCCATCGCCATGATCATCATCAACCTTCCTCCATCACCAATTTCATGATGCTCACCGCCGTGCATGAGTAATTCCATCATAGGCTTGTTGGACGGTGATGGGTTGGATGAGATTTATCATGTAATCAAGTTAGTTTTGTTAGGGTTTGATCCCTAGTATCCATTATGTTCTGAGATTGATGTTGCTATGACTTTGCTATGCTTATGCTTGTCACTAGGGCCCGAGTGCCATGATTTTAGATCTGAACCTATTATGTTTTCATGAATATATGTGAGTTCTTGATCCTATGTTGCAAGTCTATAGTCATCTATTATGTGTTATGATCCGTTAACCCCTAAGTGACAATAATCGGGATACTTACCGGTGATGACCGTAGTTTGAGGAGTTCATGTATTCACTAAGTGTTAATGCTTTGGTCCGGTACTCTATTAAAAGGAGGCCTTAATATCCCTTAGTTTTCAATAGGACCCCGCTGCCACGGGAGGGTAGGACAAAAGATGCCATGCAAGTTCTTTTCCATAAGCATGTATGACTATATTTGGAATACATGCCTACATTACATTGATGAACTAGAGCTAGTTCTGTGCCACCCTATGTTATAATTGTTGCATGAGGAATCACATCCGACATAATTATCCATCACTGATCCATTGCCTACGAGCTTTTCACATATTGATCTTTGCTTAGTTACTTTTCCGTTGCCACTGTTACAATCACTACAAAACCAATACTGTTACTTTTGCCACCATTACCGTTACTTCCATATTACTTTGCTACTAAATACTTTGCTGCAGATATTAAGTTTTCCAGGTGTGCTTGAATTGACAACTCAGCTGCTAATATTTGAGAATATTCTTTGGCTCCCCTTGTGTCGAATCAATAAATTTGGGTTGAATACTCTACCCTCGAAAACTGTTGCGATCCCCTATACTTGTGGGTTATCAAGATGATGCATTATGGAACGAGTAAAGAGACTTTCCGATAACGAGATTGAACTAGGTATGATGATACTGACGATTGAATCTCGGGCAAGTAACATACCGATGACAAAGGGAACAACGTATGTTGTTATGCGGTTTGACCGGTAAAGATCTTCGTAGAATATGTAGGAGCCAATATGAGCATCCAGGTTCCGCTATTGGTTATTGACCGGAGATGTGTCGCGGTCATGTCTACATAGTTCTCAAACCCGTAGGGTCCGCACACTTAACGTTTGATGATGATTTTGTATTATATGAGTTATGTGATTTGGTGACCGAATGTTGTTCGGAGTCCCGGATGAGATCAGGGACATGACGAGGAGTCTCGAAATGGTCGAAAGGTAAAGATTCATATATTGGAAGATTGCATTTGGACATCATAATGTTTCCGAGTGGTTCGGGCATTTTTTCGGAGTACCGGGAGGTTACCGGAACCCCCCGGGAGAAGTTATGGGCCTTATGGGCCATAAGAGGGAAGCACACCAGCCGACAAGGGGCTGGTGCGCCCCCCCCCTTGGGCAGGAGGCCGATTAGGACTAGGAGAAGGGGCCCGACCCCCCCCCCTTTCCTTCTCCTTCTCCCTTCCCCCTTTCCTACTCCGTGTGGGAGGTGGAATCCTACTAGGACTAGGGAGTCCTAGTCGGACTCCACACCTTGGCGCGCCCCCTAGGGTCGGCTGCCTCTCCCTCTCCCTCCTTTATATACGGAGGCAGGGGGCACCCCTACAACACACAAGTTGATCTTTTAGCCGTGTGCGGTGCCCCCCTCCACAGTTACACACCTCGGTCATATCGTCGTAGTGCTTAGGCGAAGCCCTGCGCCGGTAACTTCATCATCACCGTCACCACGCCGTCCTGCTGACGTAATTCTCCCTCGGCCTCAACTGGATCAAGAGTTCGAGGGATGTCACCGAGCTGAACGTGGTGCAGATCGCGGAGGTGCCGTACGTTCGGTACTTGGATCGGTTGGATCGTGAAGACGTTCGACTACATCAATCGCGTTACTAAACACTTCCGCTTTCGGTCTATGATGGTACGTAGACACACTCTCTCCACTCGTTGATATGCATCTCCTAGATATATCTTGCGTGTTCGTAGGAAATTTTTGAAATACCGCGTTCCCCAACATGGTTCTTAGTGGTCCTCGGCCCGATTCATAAATGGAAGGATGACGTGGTGTGCATCCCCTTAATCCAGGACACCGTCAGTAGCCCCTGAACTTCTTAGAATAATTTTGTTGTTTTCGGTCTCCGGCTTCGTAGGTGAGTTCGGTCTTCTAATTTAACACCATATCTGAGGTCTCTCGAGATCCGAAGTACTTTTATTAACTTCCAATGCTCGGCTTCTTCTTTTATGCTTCCATGTATGGATCTGCATAACAAAACGTTCCAGACCATCAGGGCATCTTTTGGCAAGGCCCTTTACAAAAAAACAATCCAACCCATCGTGTTTGAAGGCCGTCGGGCTTGAATTCCAAGGTCTTCTATGACGATGTCAATTCCTAAAAGCTTTATTTCCGAGGATCACTGACGACCCTTGGTGGTCTTCTGGGGTCCACATCTCGATATACCCGCTGGGGTGCTATAGTGGGTCCTAAGATCCACTTTTAGCGTTTTAATTACCTTTCCTTGGTTTATGTATTCAAACAAGGCATGACGCCTGGGGAACATGCGGATTAACCATTTTGTTTTTTTTGTTTTCTTTCTTTTTCATTACCTTTCTTCGGTTTTCTTCAAATCTTTCTTGGTTTTCACTTCGTTTTTTTCTTCATTTTTCTTCAGTTTTGTTTCTTTCTTTCTTGTTTTCCATCAGTTTTCTTCAAATACCAGATTATTATTCTTTGAATACATGGTTAACATTTTTTGAGATTCTTGATTAACATTTTTCAAATACAATTTTAACATTTTTTAATACATGGTCAACATTTTTTCTATACACATTTAACATTTTCCAAATGCATGCTCATTATTTTTTAAATATTTTTTCAGCATTTCTTAAAATTCTTGATTGACATTTTTATATACATGATCAATAAATCATCATTTTTTAACACATGGTCAACAGTTTTTATACACATTTAGCATTTTCCAAATGCCTGATTCTCATTTTTCAAATACTTGTTCAACATATTTTTCAAATGCTTGATTAACATTTTTATATACACGATCAATTTTTTTCATCATTTTTAAATATATGTTCAACATTTTTCTATAAATATTTAACATTTCCCAAATGCTGGATTATTGTTTTTTCAAATACATGTTTAATATTTCTTTCTAAATACTTGATTAACATTTTTAGATACATGAGAAAGAAATCATCATTTTTTAATACATGATCAACAATTTTTCTATTTACATTCAACATTTTTCCGAATGTTTGATTAACATTTTTCAAATACTTGTTCAAAATTTTCAAATACTTATTCAACATTTTTTAATACTTGTTCAACTTTTTTTCAAATGTTTTTTGTAGAGTGTTTTTTGTAATATATATGTAGAATATTTTTAAGTATAAAAAAGCACAAAAATAAAGAAAAAAACAAAAACAAAAAATAGAAAAGGAGCATGTGGCCTGCCGCGCGCATGGGCCGAACCATCTCGGGCTCCCCTTAAGCAAGTGTGAAGGTGGACTCGCTGAAGGGGAGATGGACGCCCCTCCAGCCATGCTTGGGGGCTACTGACAATGCAATACACCGGGGGTGGCCCATCAATCGGGATGCCCGGTGGTGGGTCGGCCTCAGAGAGCTAGGAGGCCTGGTGGTGGCTCGGCTCCAAGACGTAGCCAGGGGTCCGGCTGAGGCTAAAAGATCATCTTGGCGTGCATGCCAAGATGCCGACAACGTTAGATCGGTTAGGCACCGTGTAGACCCTAGCTCTCGTCCCCTATATAAGGCGATGCTAGGGGTAACCATTACCATCTACTCATTGATCAATCTTGTAACCCCCTTGTGCAAACTCTCTTCTAGTACTTCTCACCAGGTTCTCCACCCTACCGAGGGTGTTGGTTGTTTCTCGTACTATCACACAAGAAAACTTAGTTGCATGTGTGAAGACATAAACACCAACTACATCCCTAGTCTCACCTCTAAGACTAGCTCATGTATTGTATCATGGTCATGTTTTTTTGATCATAGGGCATCGTTTAAGTAACAAGGATGTCTGCAATAATGGGAGCACATTGTTAGCAGAGCAATGGTGTTGGACATACACAACTTATGATATACTACGGGATCCCATCATCGGTAATCACTATGTTATCAGTATTACCATATTATGTGTTAATGTATACTCATGTCCTTAGACCATAAGAACATTGTGGACCTTCATAATGGAAGGTTACTTTGGGGTTGCCAAATATTATCCATAATAGGGTGATCATAATAGTAACTTTCAGGTTCATCAGAAGAGTATGTTAAGGGATCCAATTGTTTAAGATTGGGATTTGCTCCATCGGCCAATGGGAAGCTGTCACGTGGAGGATCGACAGTTGGCCACATCATTAATGGGTATCGGATCCAGAACCCGCACCCATTAGCTTGACGGCGACCCATTTGGGAGGTTGCAACATGTCGGCTACCCTTGATGAAGCACTTCCATGACGCGACATTTTCCGTCATGGAAGAGCACACTTCCATGATAAAACGACAAATATTGCCAAGGAACATATCTACGACAACACAAGTATGACTATCTTAATTCTATCATAAAAACTTCATGGATACACATGGGTAACAAAAACATGACTTACTATGACAAATACATATCATCTTGGATGTGTCTTTTTTGGGTAGTGCGACATACTACCTATCAGGTTCACTAAGATCCTTCAAAGCTTCAAAGGACAAAAATGAAGCAAATAAGACATGGAACATACCTGGCGGCAGTGAATAAAAATACGCAAAGAAGATCAACAAATAAAGCACGAAAATTCAAAAAACTGGAATTTTGGGATATCAAACCTGAGTGCCCAGTCTACTCCCATGTGAAGTTTCGTGAAAAAAATATCAGGAAATGTATTCTCAGTAAAAAAAGGAAAAGTTTCTTTGTATAGAAAAAATTTGTTTGGATAGATCGTAGGCTATACTGTATTTTCTTCACCACAGATACATTTTGTGGTATTTTTCCATCATACGGGAGTAGATTGGGCACCCAGGTTTGATATCCCCATTTTTAGTTTTTTTTATTTTGCTTGGTATTTTTTTGAAATTAATATTCGTATAGGGGATGGAGCACCCGGGAGCTCCTCTGTATTTTCCCAGCTTTAGATTCTTTTACAAGAACAACCATATAGTACATAGATCAACCTAAGAACTAATTCAGTTGATGTTTTGATCGAGTTGAAAGTTATCATTTGAAGGCAGATGAATAGAGGTGACGGAACAACGATAGGCGACGGCGACACGTGCGGAGGAAACATGAGGCAGCAACACCGAGAGGGAGGAACACAAAAATGTAGTTTTTTTGAACTTAACACAAAAACGTAGGTTAATAGACATAAGGGATTAAGTGTTAGAAGGGAGAGAGGGATTGGTGGAATAGTTGTTGTATTGCTTGAGCCTCATGGGCATATATATAGGAGTACATGATCTGCTTGGAGTACAAGACAAGCCAGAATATTCCTAGTCTAACCTATGTTTCCTAATACAATCACGTTACTCAACATCCCCCTGCAGTCACAACGGTAGCGACGTAGACAGTGAGACCGGAGAAGAATCCGAAGGCAAGCCGATGGACACCCCCCACAGTCGTAACGGTCGACGCATCGCGGAGTCGTGGCTGGAGTGGAAACCGACGAGGTTGCTCAAGCAAGGCGGTAGCCCTTTGTGCCGTTTGTTGAGGGAGCCGAGAGCGTGGGTGGTGTACCCGTGGTCGAGGTAGCCGTGCGAAGAATGTCGTGGTCGGGGTAGCCTATGTCGAGGAAGTCGCCGTGGAGCCACAGGTGCAAGGGGGCGCCGAGTTAGCATGGGTGCAGTGGTGTCCAAGTAGTGGTGCGCCGGAAACGAGATGTTGTTGACGACGCGTCGTGGCGGGTTTGCCAAGCCCGGGGACACATCATAGACGAAAGCATGCACCGGTATTGCCAGCACCGGGCATGCGTAGACGGACGAAGACGAAGTTGACGGGGCGCCGCACCAGGCTTGCCAGGTCCAGGGACACGTCGTGGACGAAGGCACGCGGCATTGTTGCCAGCACCGGGCACGCGGAGACTGGGACTTGCACGAGCTGTACGCCATGTCGAGGAAGTCAGAGAGGCCAGCAGGGAAGAATTCGACGACGATTGCGGCATCCATCGACGCGGGGCCGATGTCACCAACGGTGGTCGGAGTAGACGAAGTGGTCGGGGTAGATGACGACGACGCTGGCGACTGGCTGGTGCTGGACGAAGACGAAGGGAGGTGGACGGGCGGTGGCGTCAGCTACGGGGGTAGCGGCGGCGGCGGCCGAAGAAGAGCGGCGACGGTGGCCTGACGGCGGCGGCGGCTAAGTTAGGAGCGCGGCGGCGGTGCTCGAAGTAGGCGAGGAGAACCCAACAGTGTGACGAAGACCGGCGTAGACGATGATGTTCCCGCGCCAAGGGAGGCGGCGCGGCGCATACCACGAGAAGTCGACACGCAGGGACGACGGTGGACCGCGGGCCGCAACGCTACGGCCCGAAGGGGAGACGCAGTGGCGGCGGGCAGGTCAGGGCGACGGTGGAAGACCTCGGGGCGGTCATAGGGACTGCGAGCCACGGCGCTCCAGCCTGAAGGGCCGGTGTAGCGGCGGAGCACGGCTCGGTGCAACCGCAGGGACGGCCTCGGGGCGGCGGCGTGGACCGCGTGCCACGCTCGCTACGGTCCGACGGGGCGACGCAGCGGCGGCGCGAGGGTCGGTGCAGCCACGGGGACGGCCTGGAGCAGACGGCCCCGGGGCGGCGGTGGACCGCGGGCCGTGGCACTATGGCCCGAAAGGACGGCGCAACGTGACGCGGGTCGGTGCAGCCGGGAGAAGAACCATGGGGCGGCGGCTGTCGGTGTCAAAACCGGCGGATCTCGGGTAGGGGGTCCTGAACTGTGCGTCTATGCCGGCTGGTAATAGGAGTCAAGGGACACGAAGTTTTACCCAGGTTCGGGCCCTCTCGATGGAGGTAAAACCCTACGTCCTGCTTGATTAATATTGATGATATGGATAGTACAAGAGTAGATCTACCATGAGATCACAGAGGCTAAACCCTAGAAGCTAGCCTATGGTATGATTGTTGATGTGTATGTTGTCCTACGGACTAAAACCCTCCGGTTTATATAGGCACCGGATAGGGTTAGGGTTATATAGAGTCGGTTACAATGGTAGGAGATCTAAACATCCGTATCGCCAAGCTTGCCTTCCACACCAAGGAAAGTCCCTTCCGAACACGGGACGGAGTCTTCAATCTTGTATCTTCATAGTCCAGGAGTCCGGCTGAAGGTATAGTTCGGCTATCCGAACACCCCCTAATCCAGGACTCCCTCAGTAGCCCCTGAACCAGGCTTCAATGACGACGAGTCCGGCGCGCAAATTGTCTTCGGCATTGCAAGGCGGGTTCCTCCTCCAAGTACTTCATAGAAGATTTTGAACACAAAGATAGTGTCCGGCTCTGCAAAATAAGTTTTCACATATTGCCATAGAGAGAATAATATTTACACAAATCTAATCCGCTGACGTATTCCGTAGTGTGACATCACACCATGGCCAAGCTTTTATTCGAACCGTTTTACTATCCCATCTTAGCGCGTTACGCGAGGCGGTTTCCTTGGCACGTCTTGTTAAAGCAGAGATCGTGTCCCCTTATTCCGGGATTCTCATCAATACGGGCGTGGGTAACCCAACCGCTTCTAGGACTCCTAGATCATAGGCAAGTCCAAACGGACATGGGGAGGACGCTCGATATCCACCCTCTTTATAAAGGGACGAGGCTTTTTATTTTTCCCTCCCGTGCTCAATCGAATCCTTCCCCCACCTCAAGCTTAAATGCCCAAAGTTCAGGTCAGGTGCTCCGAACCTTCAGTCATGTCCGGATCTAGCCTTCAAGGCCGATGGGCGCCTTCTTCCGTCACGGAAGAAGACGTCAAAAAGTTGAGGGAGGCCAGATATCTGACCGCCGAGATTCTGCATCGGCTGCCTCCCCGGGGGTAGGCCGTCCCCTCCCCCGAACCAAACAAGAGCGTCGTGTTCGTCTCCCACTTCCTCCGAGGTCTAGGCCTTGCATTGGATCCTTTTGTCAGGGGCTTGATGTTTTACTACGGGCTAGATTTCCATGATCTAACTCCGGACTCCTTTCTTCATATCACGACATTTATTGTTGTGTGCGAGGCCTTCCTCCGGGTTACCCCTCACTTTGGCCTATGGCTCAAGACCTTTGAAGTAAAACCGAAGATGATCGAGGGGCAACATGCGGAGTGTGGAGGTGCCTCAATACGCAAGATGACGGGAGCTGCATGGTCCAAAGGTTCCATTCCAGAGGTGTCTGAATTGTGGTAATAGGAGTGGTTCTACATCACGGCTCCTAGAAGTGCCAAGTGGGCGGCCGCCCCTGTCTTTCGCCCGGGCCCTCCACCACAACTGATGTCATGGATTAGCAGAGGATTGAGCTGGGGTCCGGCCAAGGACGTGCCTATACTGCAAAGCCGCATTCAAGATCTCTTTAATGGAGATTTCAGTTTGGTTGCGGTAGCACAAGTTATGCTGGTTCGCCAAGTCCAGCCTTGCAAACGCCGGCCTCTTCGCTTGTGGGAGTTTAATCCCGAGGGACCGTGCGCCATTCAAAATTTCCTCAGCCTGACGCACGAGGAGATGTACAAGTCATTCTTCGGACCTCAAGTGGAGTGTCCGGAAATCACCGAGGACGCGGGCCTGAGTAGCAACCGCGCCGCCGAACAGGTAAGGCATCTTCCGACCGAGCGTACTACCTCTCCTTTGATGTGAAGTTATTTCTGAGAGTCCGCTTTTTGACCAGGACTGGCTAACGAAGGCGAAGTTGATTCGGTGCTCGGCCCCCCTCCCTGAGGGTTTGGAAAATCCGATATTGGAAAAGATGCTCCAGGCCGCACCTTGCCCGGAGCCCTCGAAGGAAAATGCGGGCGGTCGCGGGCCCCAAACTCTAGCCGCTCTAGCCGAGGGAGCGAGCGTCTCCATGAAGGAAGTCGACCAGAAGAGAAAAAGGATTGCGTCTGGGGATTCGGAAGCCAAAGCTTCCAAACGGGAGAAGAAGTCTCCCACAGAGGGTCCTACCCCGGGGGGTGCGGTTGCCGCACAAAGTCCGCGGGGGGATCAATTCTCCCACGAGTCGTAAGTGACCCAAAATATCTTAATAGTACAGATATGTCGTCTTTTCTTCTGAGAAGATAACCACTGCATGTATCTTTGCAGTTCGGGCCTTAGCCCCTCTCAAATGAGCTCATCTTCGGGGGATCTTCTTCCAGAGATGATGGAGAGCGAAACGCCTCCTCCGGACTCCTCCGCTCCGGAAGCGGGCGACCCTGAAGTGTCGTGGCGGAGGGCCTCTCCGAGTCCGGCGAGGCCAGAAGATAATCCCGTCGACCCCCGAAGTTCCCAGTGTCCGGCTCCCGAAGAGAGCAGACAAACGAGTCCGGCACCGTCTAGTGTGTGGTCAGATGTTCTGAGGGAGTTGGTGGGGCGAGCGGCCATCTCAGATGAACATCGTGTGCTGATGAATACGGTGATGGAGAGAATCTCGTCCGCCGAAAGTGGATTGCATAAAGCTTTTATGAGTCTACTGACAGGCTTTGAGGTACGTAAAATAATGTATGATAGTCCTGCACATACTAGGTGTGCCCTGTGTAGATAGTAGCCCCTAAGACTCTGTCGTCGTTGGAAACGACGACGAATAGAGGATCATATTCCCAGGTAATAACCATACTGCCTTTATGTGCAGGTGATGGAAGCTCCGGTGGCTATCCGGGCTTGCGAGTTTGCCCATTTAGAACGACAGTTGGATGCGGCAGACGCCGACATCGAGCTTGTTAACAAAAGGCTTGACGAGGCGCATGGTAGGTGTTATTATCTGGTAAATGCCGCATAGTAAGAGCAGCATGAAGCCAGTATATTTAACATGTTATTACTGCAGATGGAGCTGCCACTGTTGAAGCCTTGCGGGCGGAACTTGCCCGAGCCAAGGAACAAGCGAGATTGGGTAATGTGGCTGCTTTGAAGGCGGTCGAAGAGTTGCGAGTCGAGAAGGCCACGCATGGCGAGAGCCGGGATAAGATGGCTAATATGGCCGTAGAATTAAAAGCCGCCGTCGACCGTTGCCGGGCTCTTGAAAAGGAAAACCAGGCGAAGGCATCAGACCTTGAGAAGGCTGCTGCAATGGGAAAAGACCTCCGTTCTGCTATGAGGGCAAAGAAGGAGGAGCTGCGGGAAGCCGGGGATATTGTAGCCGGGAAATCCTTTATGCTGCAGAGGAAGTTCGGAGATCCACGGTATGCCCCTCTGGATCGGCTATGGAGTTCGGAGGATGTGTATATGGATTTGGCGGCGAGCGTTGCCGATGCGGTCAAATACTTCCAGAGTCAAACGGGCCGTGAGGTAGACCAGCTGTTTTGAAAATAGTTCCTTTCTCCCGAGCGTCTGCTTTCATTGACGGACCAATTAGCCGAATGGGCCGAACTAAATAGGTTGTCCGGACTCTCCATGAGGTCTGTTGTGGATCAGCTATGGTCGGGAAGGTCGAAACCGAGCAGCTATTTCAGCTTGGTGCAGCAGTTCCTTGACGTGGTGCCGCGCATAAATGCGATGAAGAGGTTGGCGTGCATAGAAGGCGCACGAATGGACTTTGCCCATGCTAAAGCATACTGGGCAGAGATGGATGCTACCACTGTTGCAACGCAGGATTCGGCCATAGGTCGAAGGGCCGCTGAGCACTACTTTGAGGAAGTTCTTGAGGGTGCTCGTTTGATAGAGACCCAGTGCTCAAAAAATATTATGTTTGAGTGACATGTAATCTCATTGTAAGCGAAATGCTTTTATAAATTTTCATAAGGCTACTTTTAAACTTTTGCCTGAAAGTAATGTGATGCCTCCTGGGCGGCCGTTTATGTATACATGTGTATAACCTGAAAGATTGCAGTCGTCGGCTTCAACCCCCACGCATATAATGCGGAGGTGTTCGCAGAAACACGCGTTCACACTTAACCCAACGTCTTGGTCCTATTAAGGAGGTGATAGCGGAGCGAGCGAGGCAACCGGACTATAATGCTTTAACACTTTCACTTGGCCATAGGAGTTTGACAGTGGGGCTACTAGATAGCCCCTGGTGGCTCCGCACTCTCCCGATCCCGGGGTGCGTATATGCCTGGCCGGAAAGCGTCCCTTCATTAAGACGGAGGAATTCTAACATTCCCATGGGTCATCGAGTGGTTGACCAGTCTTGCGCTAGATCATGACAGTCAGTTTTCGGCTTTCTCTACTGAGGTGCTCGTCCGGATGAACCAGGGCACAACCGCAGTAGTTCTCCTGGTGCTACCTTAGCCGGTAAAGCGGAACGTAAGGCACCAAAACACAGGAGCCGGGCAAACCCAACATTTGACCAAAGACAATGATTCGGAGTTGATGCTTATAGGGCCAAACTCGTGACGCCGAACACTCCCTAAGGTATTCGGTCTTTGTGGTATAAACTGGGCCTAAATAATGGCCTTCGTAAGAAGCCCCTTATGTCCAGGTATGTGCATTGGTCTGGCGTGGCCACATGCCAAGACGTCAGCATCCTTCTCAACGGTGGATATGTATCAACAAGAGACAGTAAAAAAGGTTTACGCAGGGTCTTAATCTAAAAAGAATCCTTGGAGCGGGTCCCTGCTGCACGTCTGCGCCTGTGTCTCTGTTGTGCCGTATTCTGGACGGGTGTGGCACGATGATCGTCTATAAAAGAGAGGAATTTAGGTGAGAAAGGTTGTCGTGCAAAAAGATAATTGAAGAAACTATGTATAATTCAAGATGAGGAGGAATGGCCACATGTCTGCGCGCGTTGAGCCCCTTGTAAATAGGGGTGTGACCATTTATTCGGTATAAGTAGTGGCGCCGGACTTGATTAGTTGTGTCTGAGGTCTTGACGACCTATGGGGCGCTTTGGCTAGTCTGGGCACCTTTAGTGTGTGCCTGCCAAGGCGGCCTCACTCTCTTCGGCGCGCAGAGATCGCTTGATATTTGCGTGCACTGAAATGATGCTGCGTGGACCAGGCATCTTGAGTGTGAGGGAGGCGTAGTGTGGTATTGCATTAAAGCGAGCGAAATCTTCGCGCCCGAGCAGTGCTTGATAGCCACTTTGAAACGGTGCGATGTGGAAGGTTAAATGCTCGCTACGGAAGTTATCGGGGGAGCCGAATATAACTTGTAGTAGGAGGGAGCCCGTACAACGAGCCCCTAGGCCTGGCATTACTCCTTTAAAGGTAGTATTGCTATGGCGAATTTGCGTTGGGTCTAACCCCATCCCACGGATTGTATCATGGTATATTAGGTTTAGGCTGCTGTCGCCGTCCATCAAGACTCGTGTGAAGTGATATCCGCCAATTACTGGGTGTAATACCAAGGTAGCCCATCCTGCGTGTCGGATACTTGCTGAGTAATCACGATGGTCGAAAGTGATCGGTTGAGACGACCATTGGTAGGACTTCGAGGTGACAGGCACTTGGGTATATTTTCCTGGGGGTGCCGCATTGTTTTTCCCCTTGATCATGTGTAGTACGTTTACTGTTTTGACCTCTGGTGGGAATTTCTTTTGTTCCCCCATGTCTTGCTTGGGGGGGCTCGTCCTCGTCTTCACTTGGTGTGTCCTCCCCCTTGTGTACGGCGTTGAGCTTGCCGGACTGCTTGAAGACCCAACATTCTCTGTGGGTATGATTAGCAGGTTTACCCGGGGTACTGTGGATCTGACATACTTGGTCCAGAATTTTGTTGAGGCTGGACAGTTCATCCCTGGTGCCTTTAGTGGGCGGCTTTTGACCTAGCCGAGAGCTTTTGAATCCGGCATTTACTGCCGTGCCCTTCATGCTGTCTTCTTTATTCCGGCGTTTGTTATTGCTGTTGCGCCATGATTTCCCGTTTCCATCTCTAACTTCCGATGTACTGGGGTCGCTGGTGCTGCATCTGGCCAGCCAGCTGTCCTCACCCGCGCAAAAGCGGGTCATGAGGTTTGTTAATGCGGCCATCGTTCTCGGCATATTTTGGCCGAGGTGTCTGGCGAGCCATTCGTCACGGATGCTATGCTTGAAAGCCGCTAAGGCTTCGGCGTCCGGACAGTCGACAATCTAGTTCTTTTTAGTAAGAAACCTATTCCAAAGCTTTCTGGCTGACTCTCCGGGCTGCTGAGTTATATGACTCAGATCATCCGCATCCGGAGGTCGGACATAAGTCCCTTAAAAATTTGCCTGAAAGGCGTCTTCGAGCTCTTCCCAACTTCCAATGGAGCTTTCAGGGATGCCTTTAAGCCTGACGAGCTGGCCCTTTGAGCTTGAGGGGTAAGTATTTGATGGCGTGGAGATCATCTCCTCGAGCCATATGGATATGAAGGATATAGTCCTCAATCCAAACCCCGGGGTCTATTGTTCCATCATATGCCTCTATGTTTATGGGTTTGAATAGCTTTGGAAATTCATGGTCCAGCACCTCGTCGGTGAAACATAGAGGGTGTGCGGCACCCCTGTAGCTGGGTGTACCGCGTTGTTCGGATATTTGTTGTGTTGCATTGTATGCTGGGGGGCGCTTGTGTGGTCCATAGATGGATCTTGTTGCGCCGTCCTTTGGGTGCGAACCCTCGCCTGGGTCGCATGTTGTATTGCGAGCGGCGTTGTATGCCGCTCTGTGTTGGTAGAGGGGTCGTCTATCCGACCAGGTGGCTGCTTTGATATTTGGTTGTGGGGGGTCTGCGGCCTCCTCATCGAATTCGGGTAGCAGCTTCCGCTCTGGGTAGCTCTTGGAGGGGCGATTGTCGTTGTACCTTGCTGCAGTGTTGAGTATTTTGCTCCATCTGAATTGGAGTGTGTCTTGCGCGGCCTTGAGCCTCCGCTTCTACTTTTTGAGGCTCCTCGCGGTGGCAACAAGCCTTTTACGGGCGTTCTGCTCCTCCGGGTGCCTGTCCGATGTTATGTCGTCCGGACCATTATCCTTGATAGGGTTTGTTTGTTCGATTTGATTATCCGGATTGCCGTTGTCCGGCAGCGGTTCGCCCTGCTCCAGCGCTGGGTCTGTGTGATCACTATTTCTGTCGAGGCGGGATTTGGGGCGGCGCTTACGTTGCCGCTTTGACTGCTTTTCAAGGGAACAATCATTCGGTGCGTCCTTCCGCTCTTCGTCGTCATCTTTTGGTGCGTCCACCATGTATACGTCATATGACGAGGTGGTGTTCCAGGGCTCAATAGGCGTTGGTTCTTCATCGTCTCCTTCATCGGCGTCCATACCGTCAATGTCGTCGGAGTTGAAGTCGAGCATGTCGGTTAAGTCGTCGACAGTGGCTACAAAGTGGGTGGTGGGTGGGTTTTGAATTTCTTCATCGTCCGTACCCCAACCTTGCTGACCGTAGTCCGCCAGGGCTCTCCTGATAAAGAGAGAGACTTCAGTGACTTCAGGATATCGCCGAAAGGCGAGTGCTGAAAGACGTCCGCGGCTATGAACACCATGATCGGTGCCCAATCGGATTCGATCGGCAGGGGCGCGGAGGGTTCGGAGTCCGGAGAAGAATCCGGCTCCATGGAGTCACGAGTCTTGCAGAGTACGGGGCTGGTGTTCGGCTCAACCTCGTTGGGATTACAACCCTCGAGGTGGCGTCCAACCGCCCATCCTCAATCAGCGCGGTTGGCTCCGAACTAAGGGTCAGAGCCGATGCGGGTGCGGCCTCCAGGGCACTGTTCGACGGCAGAGCTAGATCGTGCTCGTCGTGACAGTGCGGCGTGCTCGGCAGTGGTTCGAATCCGTCGAGGATCAAGTCCCCGCGGATGTCAGCCGTGTAGTTTAAACTTCCAAATCTGACCTGACGGCCAGGGGCGTAGCTTTAGATATGCTCTAGATGGCCAAGTGAATTGGCCCGCAGTGCGAAGCCGCCAAAGACGAAGATCTGCCCGGGGAGGAAGGTCTCAACCTGGACTGCATCGCCATTGATGATTGTAGGAGCCATCAGGCCTGACGGCGACGGCACAGAGGAACTCTCAATGAAAGCACCAATGTCGGTGTCAAAACCGGCGGATCTCGGGTAGGGGGTCCTGAACTGTGCGTCTAGGCCGGATGGTAACAGGAGGCAAGGGACACGAAGTTTTACCCAGGTTCGGGCCCTCTCGATGGAGGTAAAACCCTATGTCCTGCTTGATTAATATTGATGATATGGGTAGTACAAGAGTAGATCTACCACGAGATTAGAGAGGCTAAACCCTAGAAGCTAGCCTATGGTATGATTGTTGATGTGTATGTTGTCCTACGGACTAAAACCCTCCGGTTTATATAGGCACCGGATAGGGTTAGGGTTACATAGAGTCGGTTACAATGGTAGGAGATCTGAACATCCGTATCGCCAAGCTTGCCTTCCACGCCAAGGAAAGTCCCTTCCGGACACGGGACGGAGTCTTCAATCTTGTATCTTCATAGTCCAGGAGTTCGGCTGAAGGTATAGTTCGGCTATCCGAACACCCCCTAATCCAGGACTCCCTCAGCGGCGCTGCGGCCTGATGGGGCAGCGCAGCAGCAGCCCGTTGCTCGATCGGTAGAGGGACGCGCTGAACTCGGGACAATCTTCATGGGGCCTGCGGAGGCGCACGCAACCGACATGCCAGGTCGGTCGCAGGGCGTGGATGAGACGGATCGCGGCGGCGGGCGGGTGATCAATCCGATCGCGCGCGAGGTCGAAGACGCTGCTTGATGGAGACGGGGTGGCGGCGGAGTCCGAGATGAAACTGGCGACGATGGACGGCGTGGGATGACATGCGAACGAGCGCATCAGCACCGGTACCCGGGCCACCAAAGCAGCGCCAGCGCCAGGGCAGCGAGGCCCGAGCGACCAATGGAGCAGCAGCGCCCGAGCTCATGGCAGTCGATGGGCCTGACGCAACCGGCCCGAAGCAGCTGGAGACGAGGCCGGCGAGGCAACCCACAGGGCCGCCGTGTAGATGCGGCAGAGGTAGGTGGCGTGGATCGATTGGCGGGCCGACGTGCGAACGGGGGCTATGATTGGCCGCCGCATGGCACGAGGCCATCGGATGTAGGCGATGTAGGTGTCCCGGTCGGAGTAGGGCGGTGACGGCCGGCACAGGGCGACGGGCGGGCCGGCGCACGGACGACGGCATTGAGGGACCGCTTGTCGTGCGAGGCCGCCGGGTCGGTGAAGTAGCCGGTCGGTCGCGCCGGTGTCGGAGTAGAGGCGCGGGGTGTCGACGGCGGCGGTGGGTGATACGTCCATTTTGCATCATGCTTTTATATTGATATTTATTGCATTATGGACTGTTATTTCACTTTATGTCACAATACTTATGGCTATTCTTTCTTATTTTACAAGGTTTACATAAGGAGGGAGAATGCTGGCAGCTGGAATTCTGGGCTGGAAAAGGAGCAAATATTAGAGACCTATTCTGTGCAACTCCAAAAGTCCTGAAACTCCACGGAACGTCTTAACATAAATAAAGAAAAATCCTCGCCAAAGATGAAGGCCAGGGGCCCCACACCCTGCTCACGAGGGTGGGGGGCGCCCCCCCTAGGGCGCACCCCCTACCTCGTGGGCCCCCTGGTGGCTCTCCGACGTCCATGTTCTCCTATATGAAGTCTTTCGATGAGAAAAAAATAACGGGGAACTTTTTGGGACGAGACTCCGCCGCCACGAGGTGGAACCTTGGCGGATCCAATCTAGAGCTCCGGCAGAGCTGTTCTGCCGGGGAAACTTCCCTCCGGGAGGGGGAAATCGTCACCATCGTCATCACCAACGCTCCTCTCATCAGGAGAGGGCAATCTCCATCAACATCTTCACCAGCACCATCTCATCTCCAAACCCTTGTTCATCTCTTGTATCCAATTCTTGTCTCCAAGTCCGGGATTGGTGCTAGTAGGTTGCTAGTAGTGTTGATTACTCCTTGTAGTTGATGCTAGTTGGTTTATTTGGTGGAAGATCATATGTTCAGATCATATATGCATATTATTACCCCTCTGATTATGAACATGAATATGCTTTGTGAGTAATTACGTTCATTCCTGAGGACAAGGGAGAAGTCTTGCTATTAGTAGTCATGTGAATTTGGTATTCGTTTGATATTTTGATAAGATGTATGTTGTCTAGCCTCTAGTGGTGTTATGTGAACGTCGACTACATAACACTTCACCATTATTTGGGCCTAGAGGAAGGCATTGGGAAGTAATAAGTAGATGATGGGTTGCTAGAGTGACAGAAGCTTAAATCCTAGTTTATGCGTTGCTTCGTAAGGGGCTGATTTGGATCCACATGTTTCATGCTATGGTTAGGTTTACCTTAATACTTTTGTTGTAGTTGCGGATGCTTGGAATAGAGGTTAATCATAAGTGGGATGCTTGTTCAAGTAAGAACAACACCCAAGCACCGGTCCACCCACATATCAAATTATCAAAGTATCGAACGCGAATCATATGAACGTGATGAAAACTAGCTTGACGATATTCCCATGTGTCCTCGGGAGCGCTTTTCCTATTATAAAAGTTTGTTCCGGCTTGTCCTTTGCTACAAAAGGATTGGGCCATCTTGCTGCACTTTATTTACTTTTGTTACTTGTTGCTCGTTACAATTTATCCTATCACAAAACTATTTGTTACCACTTATTTCAGTACTTGCAAAGAATACCTTGCTGAAAACCGCTTATCATTTCCTTCTGCTTATCGTTGGGTTCGACACTCTTACTTATCGAAAGGACTACGATAGTTCCCCTATACTTGTGGGTTATCAGCGGGCGACGCAAACCAATCAAGCAGAGATCGAAAAACCAAAAAGAAAACGCCGATCAAAACGACCGGCGAGAGAGCGAAAAAACCCAGAACGAGAGCTCGAAAAAAGACTCTCTAGGGCAGCCGGCCAACACAGCCGGCGGACGAATCCTAGGTACGGGTGGCGCGGCCCCCGGCGGCAGTCGTGGAAGCCGACCGCCCCGGAGGCGGCACGCAAGTGCGGAAGCGGCGGCGGCTAGGGTTTGGGATCGACTTGCGATAGATACCATGTTAAAAGGAAGAGATGGATTGGTGGAATAGTTGTTGTATTGCTTGAGTCTCATAGGCATATATAGGAGTACAAGGCAAGCCAGAATATTCCTAGTCTAACCTATGTTTTCTAATACAATCACGTTACTCAACATTAAGGACTAAAATAAAAAAACTAGGAAAACCGGCCTCTCCTTGCACAACATATCCCGCTGTGAGACGACCAGAACTTAGTTAAATCTCAGTCGACTAAGAATTAGCAAAACCATTACAAAGTTACTCTGGATATCCAGAACCCTTCCTGTACTTCCAACCAAGGATCGTCGCTTTTAACCAATGAATCAACAGATAATTTCCCTGTGTAATAATCTCTCCCTAATAATAAAGTACGGATTGACTTTATCGGGTTCACCATTACAATACACTTCCGCTCAGTCATAATACGCTTTTATGATTCATATATATACTAGTACAAATGCCCGTGCGTTGCAACGGGCGAAAATATTTAAAACATAGCATTGTGCAACACCTCTTATATCCAATTTTGGCAAACGTCAAAAATAAGATTACATTGAGCATAGCATTTTGGACCATAAAATTCAGACGTGAAGAAGCCATCCTAACGGCGTTCGCCAAGACCGAAGACCTACTTTAGCTCTGCACTTTCATCCGATGAACGAGTAGTCACATAGAATAGTCTTTAAATCGATCTTACTTATTATTGTTCATAAAAACATGAATATATATTTTTTGAATTTCTCATGGCATTTGATACTCATCAGGCCTAAAAAACTTATGCAAAAAAATCAAGCATGAGATCTAGGATTCAGAATAGAGATCTTTAGAACAATAACTTTTCTTTTTCACAACAAAAGCAATGTTAACTATGTTTGATGCGCACTAAAAAAATACCATGTTTCATGCATGTATCTCCGAGTGAAACTTGTTAAAATAAATGAAACAACATGATGAGAGGAATCTGGAGATGACACCAATTGATCTGCTGAGTGTCATATGTCGTGAAGGTAAAGAAGCACGACTCATGTGAACTTGAGGTCATAGATAGTTGATACAAATGATCAACAATTTCCTCTTTGAACCCAATCCAAAATACATATTGCCCAATTCATGCAGCTGTACGACTCGGCAACACATAACATGTGTTATGTAGAAGGAATCTTCTGGGAAGCCTAGCCATAGGCTGCCAGGGAATGGCTGACCAAACATGTAACTTGAGCGTTCATGTGTGCATGCTACTGAGCTATGCAATTTACCTAGTAAATTAACTAACCACACAGAATTTATCGTTGAGCAGAGTAGAGCTAGCAGCAACAGTCGAGATATGAAAGCGGTGGAACTGGTAGAGCTCCATCTGGACCTCGCCCTTCTCCTTCTGACTTTATTATTACAGTAAACATACCCGTACGTTGCAATGGGAGAAAATCAATAAAAGCATCTATCTAGAATCCCACTCCAAAGAATTATGTAGAGCCAAAGGGGGTCCAAACAAAGAACCTCATATGTGCTAATAAATTTTGACAAACCTATATGTACTAATAACCTTTCCAGACAGTACTAAAAAAGAATTAGGAAATTGTCCCGTTGAATGATGAAAAACAAAAAAGGAAGATAATAGGTTGTTCATATGCACCCGATCTCTCCACCAAAACCAACCATCATCCATCCTTGTCAGCTTCAAGTTCTGTTGTTGTACTGATTCCTCTGCACCACAAACAAACAGTAACCACGATCACCACAAGGAACTGATAGTGCTACGGCATGCAACCAACGACTGATTTGTGATCAAGTCGGTGGTGTTACGAGTCGTATGATGCCATTGATGAGCCTGGTGAACAATATGCATGTGAGTCTTCATGATTTTCTTTTAATATTCGATGCATTGGAGTTTCTTCTGAAGATCTAATCTCCTTCAGAACAATACATAATACAACAACCAAGAGCTAAATAAGTCACAACAGTATCAGGTAGAGTTTTCGGGTTCAATGCACATTGCAAAATGGTTTAGATCAACTTAGCAACCAGCAATTAAGTGGTCAATAATCTCATCTCTACCACGTAATTGACAGGTTTTATCTCCCTGAAAACATCGTTTGAATAAATTGACTTTAGTAAGTATGTTTATTTTTTCAAAACCAGCCATGAAAAACTTTAATTTTCAGGGGAAGCTTCACTTTCCAAAGAAATTTATCTAGAAATTAATATTTCTCAAGTTCATTCTCTTGTACAGATAGCTAACAGAAAAAATCCCATCAGAAGTATAATTGAATCTTTATCAATGCAGAAATTGACACCTTCACAAGTACTCCCTCCGTTCCACAATACATGCCTTCCATTTGTCAAAATATAGATGTATCTAGACATGTTTTAGTATATAGGTACATCCATTTTTGGACAAATGGAAGTCAAGTATTTTGAAACGGAGGGAGTAGCTTGGATGCTGTTTCACAATTTTAAAATATAGCACCAATGTGTCCATGTACTTTGCGCCGACTCCCAGCCATGTGTAAGAATCTCAGCAACAGAGACACCTTTGCTAAAGAAAATGTTGTGCGGCCTGGGGATAAGATTGAGTAAAAGTTTCACAATCCACAAATCTTCCTGTCACCTACTTGTTTCTAGTTCTGCGATTGGTTAACTCAGTTACCAACGAAGTAGTGTCAGGCTTTCTACTTTACACAATACCAACAAAATTCATCAGAGAGTATCTTTGTACCTACTCTACCATGAAGAAGCTAGTTAATTTAGCAAAAAAGGCAACTGTGTAAAAACACAGTAGTGCTAGTTTATTGGAATCTGATTCCTTTCCACCATTGTTAGAGTCTACAGTGCATCGGCAGAACTGAAGGGGTTGAAAAGTTCAGAGACAATGCCCATCAGGTAGCTAGCAGGTTGTACTTTATTTAAAAAAAAGGATGACACAAGATTCTTAGTTCTTTCAGGAAAGAAAGAGAGAGGAATATCATCTCAGAGTGGTTGGAGCCGCGCCACTCCATGGATACGGCAGCAACGATGCAACCGGTCGACGTCCGAGAGTCCTCCTTGGCACCATCACCATCCTGGACTCTGCTTCCGTGCCCACGGGCCAATGGCATCTGCTCAGCCTCAAGCGTTGTGGGTGTGCCGGGCGGGGAGCAGGCGGTGAGGTCCCAGGTGGGGGGTGGGAGGAGGCGGCGGGGTGGCACTCGGTAGGCAGAGCGGCCAACGGCGCTGTGGTTGCACGTGAAATCATAGTCAGAACTTTGCATTTGAAGGTACACACTCAGAGGAACAATTTTTTTCTCGATGCCGAAAGTACCAAATGCCTAAAACTGAAAATCACATCCTGAAACTGAGCATTTTATTGAGAATCAGCAAAAAAAAATTAAAGACAACAATACACAGAAAGGTGAACGGTGATCTGATTTCAACACAAAATACTCATGAAGAAATAAAATGGGTGGACAGTGATTTGGTTTCTAAACATAAAGCTGATCATGTTTATGCCACACATTAAGCACATAATGTGTGCGTATTTGTAGCCTGAAACTTCTATCAACTAAACTACTCCCAAAGGCAATCTTCAACTTGAACCTTATTCAAATTTGAACTAAAACCACGACAAGTAATTTGGAACGGAGGGAGTAACACATAAAGCTACAGACTACAATTTAGATGCACAGATTTAGCTCACTCAAATCAGTTTAGAGAGTACGCACACCCAATTCTGGAAAAAATAATGCGAGGCCTAATTGTACCGATCCTTACACCTGTGAATCTGTGACCCTCCGCTGCATCAAGCATAAACCATCGTGAGATTGATTCCTTAATTGATCTGAAAAGAGCTGCTTGGATCTAGATGAACATGCGCGCTTTGCTGCGCCGGGAATTGTTGTGATGATTTATCAGTTACGTCCTTCACTATTTAGATGTTGGCTTTAGCAATCAAATGAACAAATGCCATCCCTCTACATATCAGAACCAGTAGTAATGGGCATTCTTTAACAATTGTTTGTTCTTCTAAAATTAGAACTGAATAGAATCATACATCTCTTTAAAACTAACCTTACGGACATTACAGGAAGTGAAACCAAAGGACAACATGTTGTCATAAAGAGATGCAGTGGAATCAGTTTTTTCAGGGTCAATCAAATGAACAAAACGAACATAAAGCAAACTGCACACTGTGGCATATCATCACCTTATAGTAGCTCTGGCCTTGTACAGGAACAAAGTAGAGAGCAACATGTGGAACCTCTGTCCAGGAAGTAAAGTAAAATTACCTGAATACCAGTCTTCCTCCAACAGTTCTCAATATGTAAACTCCATCATACCGCACACCAGATTCAGGAGCACATGAAAAACGCTTCTCTTTGAGGGACCTTTTTAAGTTCGCAAACAAGATGATATAATAACAAATATCAGCAGAAAAGTAGATGGCCTCCATATATGCAACAAAATGTATTGGTGAAAAAGAAATCATGGAAGATAATAATGCAATGAAACAAGACATAAATGAAAAGAGCTGCAATATCATTTTGTTTCACTGAAACGACACAAATGGAAATGGAAAACCATTTCATCTACATGAATCAACTTAATTCATCTTCATGCTTTTCTAGTCAAAAAAAATAAAGAAAATACTTCAATGGTAGTTAATGTTTCAGTCAATACTTCAAATGGTGAGCAGTTTCAGTCAATGCTACATTATTTTCAGGTGAATACAAAATGATGCACTAATGCGAGCAGTTTAAGTCAATTCTCAAATGGTAGTTACAACTTTAAAAGGAAAAAATAGGAAAAGAAGATACATATGTTATGAATCCTAACATACCTTGCAGTCTCAGGGGCAAATCTGATCACTTTATAAGATTGCAGGCGACTTTTTGTCTCAAGATAACTCGCTAGATCACCCTATTGAGTTAACACGGATCTAGTTATCGGCAATAGATGACTAATATTTTCCAGGACAATCCAGTAAGATTCTTTCTTATGGTTGCAATAACAAAAAAAAATTATTCACGAAACATATATGCATACTGCTTTCAAAAACCCTATTACATGGAGGAATGCTTTTCTAGATATGGATATGATGAAAAAGGAATACACGCATTTGTTCTGTTTGTAAAGTGATCTGGATATGCATAAAGTGACCTGGATATTCAAAAAAATTGTTCACGAAACTGATATGCATACACGCATTTTCTAGATATGAAGAAAAGTATTGTAAAGTGATCTGGATGAGATGCTTTGAGTACAAATCACGTCTTGCAGACTCTCTATTAGGCCAATCACAAGCAATATATTAAAGGAGATGGAATACACATGGCTTAACTTGTCCAATGTTCCATTTACGTGCACAGAGATTCACAAATCATTTCCAACTCTTCGACATCAGGCTTAACAATAGCAGAAACTTCATATGTTTTCTCGTCATAGCTAACACCCACCCACCTCAGGGCATGCGCCCCTCCATGACCAGCCTCACGAAAGCAGCAGCTGCAGACCTCTCCCAGTGGGCGTTTCATTTCAAATCAAAAGACAGGAGCTCACTCCTGGACTGGAAACCAATCCTCCTAGCTCTCTCCGTATAGTTTCCTTGAGGCTGTTGTTCTTAGTTCTCCACTTTGGACGTAACCAGTAAAAACACTCCCTGTACTCGTGTTGCCGGGTACTGTCGCCGCTTGAGACTTGAGAAATGAAAATTCAGGTGGGGTGCCTTCTCCGCCCCCACTCCCCCAATGTACTGTTAGAACTTGATATAAGAGGAAAGGTGGAATAAAACCTTGAGTAGCTGCAGGTCGATGGCGTCCTTCACATCTCCTTGAAGAAGCCCTTGACGACAGCGACCATGGTGGATGGGGAACTCCCATGGCGTGCTCCATCTGCATCTGCAGCAGAGGATATGACGAGAAGATGAGGTCTAGGGGTGGCGGATCCCGGCCAAGAAGGAAGGAGGGACAAACCTGGGGCCGCCGGAGACGCGCCGACGAAGCACTGCCCGGAACCCTAGCCATGGAGGTGTGGTTGCGAGCGGGCGGTAGAGGCCGGGAGATGAGAATCTGGCCGGAGGGGAGGGAGGCGCGGAGCATGGGGAGCTCGGGGCTGTGCTGCGCAGCGCCGGAGCTCGCCGGAAGCGGCCGGCGTGGGCGGCGGCGGCGGTGACTTCGTGGGCGAGAGGGAGAGGAGTCGAGCCCATGCGTGTGTGGTTGTGTTTTTTTCTCTTTACAAAGCTGCTCGGACCGCGCGTTGAATACTCCGAACGCCAGGGTGTTTGTGCAAAACTGAAACGTTTTCTCAGATATCCACTTAAGATAGGACTGCGGGTTGAATTCTGACAAATTGAGGGACTTCTTTGCAAAATGCCTGATGACGGACGACCAGAAGCGATCGCTGGTTTATTAGTAGGGAATTCTGACAAATTGAGGGACTTCTTTGCAAAATGCCTGATGACGGACGACCAGAAGCGATCGCTGGTTTATTAGTATATATATATATATATAGGGATAGGGATAGGGAAGGGATAGAGATAGGGAAAGAT